>NC_056749.1:679776050-679938550 GCF_019279795.1 Protopterus annectens | reverse complement strand
CCACTGTCTCCCTTCCTTAAGTTTATTTCTCTTCTTGTGTAACCACTTTTGAATTCTCAGCCAGTATTTTTTCAGAGTTGAATTATTGCTTTCTGGCTTACTTTTTCTCATTGTTTGCTGGTCTGTGGGGGTTGAGGTAGATGTTTGGACTAGGTATTTCTAAGTCCATAGAAACCTCTTTACAAACAGTAAAGTGCAAATTTTTCTGCTATCACCATTAGTCATGTCAAGGTGATATTGAACTAACTCTCCCACTAAAACTATGCCCTAGAGCAACAAAATCAATACATTCATCTACTAGTACAGAGCCTTTTAAACTGCATTATTCCTTTTACTTATCTCTCAGCAGATCTGTGGCTATTTTACATTAAGTCACTGATTGTTTTTGCTATCTCTTGACATGTTCTCAACCTGATTTGTTCACCCTTACTAATGCTCAGGCTCACTCTGCCCCTCTACCCTACCCTCAAATCCCACCCACCCCCTCTTACTATAGATTTATACTTTGATAGCACCAACAAAATATTGCTCTATCCAATACTATCAGTTCCCTCAAGTAGGGAAACAAACAATACAATTACTCCCAATAGTAAAATCCATTCCAGTTTACCACCCAAGAATCTTTCACAGATTGTCTTAATCCTTGCCTCCTATAACTATCAACTTACATCTCTACAACCAACCCACTACTCTCCTAATATTTTTATCCTAATTTTACAGCAAAGATAAAACCCAAGTTAAATAAGATGCCCTTAAGTCAGATTTTTTTCTACTATTTCTCCTCACTCTACTAGCTTTTACCACCAATTATCAAATCCACCTCCGTCAAATACTTAAGACTTCAATCAATCCTCACAAAGAATATTAACAGCTACCCAGCCTGTCTTTCTCCATAACACCCTATCTCTACAAACTAACCATATCTGATCTATTCTTCTATAAACATCTTAAAACCAAGCATCCAAGTTTATGATCAAATATCAAACCAAGACCAAAATATAACTGGCCACACACTTTCACCTTTAAAATATCAATTAAAAAAACTAGCGGAGATATTCATCCCATTCCTAATCTCAATGTTCACAAAACCATCACTTCCAATCCCAAAATAAACCAGTCATTTAATATATCACAGCAAAAAACGGAATCCAATCTCACCTTACTAAATATGAACCTAAGTAGTATCTTGCCACTTACACTCCTGATGTTGTCACAGCTACTGAAACCTGGTTAAAAAAGAAGAAATAAAGGATAATGAGCTATCTCCCCAGGATACAATATACTCAACATGAGAGCCAAAACAAGCAAGGTGGTGTAGCAATCTATACAAATTCCCTGACCATCACCTTACTCACACAGGAAATACACACATTTAACAATGATCACTTTCCAATAATACTCCTAAAAATCAACAATAGGAAAACTGTATGGTTAACAACAATTCTTCTACCACCAGGGGAGTAACATTGATACTGCTGAAAGCATCCTGTATTGGATATCCCAACAAATTAACCATGAAACTATAATACGCAAGAGACGTATAGACTGGCAACTCAAATTCCACTACTCCATTGAATCCATAAACATGTACAACTTCAGACAATTAATAATCACACCTAATAGAATCAATAAAACTTGGAGATGCTCAATATGAGACTGGACTCTGCAAATCAGACAAACTGACAAAAGTAGGCTGCCTCTTAGACAGCATAAGTGACCACATACCAATATATGCTATTAGAACTCACCATAACCAAGAAAAAAAATCAGTAATCAAATATGAAATACAACCAAATTCAGCAAAGATATTTTAAATGAAAAATATAAATGGAGTGGACTTAGAGCAATGCCACTACATACTGCTGTTCAACACTAATGATGTATTCTTACAGAGCTTAAATAACCTAGCATCAGTACATAATAAAAGAGTAAAGCCCAACCCTGCACCATGGCTGACAAGGGAAACAAAAAAAATCATGATAAAGAGATAAAGCTTAGAAAAACTGGCATAAAAATAGAACTCAAAATGCTCTCCAGAAATTCAGACATCTTAGAAACCTTGCAAAACTCCATGTCAAATAGGATAAGCAAACATACTATGCCATCCTATAAGACAAACATAAACAACCCCCAAATTTTTGGTTATTATTAAATAAGATACTCCAACCTGGCAAAACCACTAGTTCCTCTCCAAAAACAGACAATATGACAAACTATCCCCCACACAGTTTAATTCCTACTTTATACAATCAATATATCTCTCTTAGACACCAATACATCAGCTGCCTTCACTCTTCCCCAGTCCAAGCAATTCCACCCCACAGCTCTTCAGTTTTAGTCCAGTACCTACCTCACTTGTAAGGAATTTGGTCCTTAAACTATAATCTACATCTGTAACTGTAGACCAACTACCATCAGACTACCTAAAAATGGCTGCAGAGGTCATGGCCTTCCCTGTGTCCATACTAATTAATAGGTCCATAGCAGAAAGATACATCCCATCATTGTGGAAAAAACCCTACATCATACCACTGCCAAAGGCAGCACATCTACAGAGGTTAATAAATACAGACTGATGGCAATTCTCTCCCTTTCTCCAAAATATTAGAGAAATGCATCCATATGCACCTGATGCAATACCTAACCTCAAATAGCATGCTCTCAGAAACACATGACTTTAGGCCCCCCGCACAGCTGCACTACTACTCGACTACATTTTACCAATATAATAAACCAACATAGAAATGGTCTTCTTGTGTCCACCATGTTCTTACCTTTTCAAGGGTATTTGATACTTTCTCACACCAGCAACTGCTCATTCAACTCTCCTAAATAGAACTTTCACAACACTCCTTTGTTGTGGTTCCTAAGTTACCCAACAGGAAGGCAACAAGCCATTCAATGGCAACAAACCTACTCATTCTTTCAACCAGTTGCTACAGGTGTCCATCAGAGCTCTATCCTACTGGGTCCTCTACTATTTAATATATGTATTAGTGACCTCCACTCACCATGCTAGTTTAGTTCATTATGCAAATGACCCAACATTAACATGTGGCCTCAACAATAATCTTCATGACATTATCCAAAAGTCTTTCTCCTCTGCAGAAACATGCCTCAAAGAATCTAACGTCCTACTCAACCCCAAGAAAACTAAGTTAACGCTTTTCATCTTGACAAAATCAAAAGCAATCTTTTACCATAAAGTCAGCAAATACTGCTGCCACTGAAACTGTAAATCACAGTAAACTTCTGGGCATTATAATAGATGACAGTCTCAAATATGGCCACCATATACTGCATACCATTAAATCTATACACCAGAAACTAGGCTCCCTTTGTAGGATCAATGGATTCCTAACAGATACTGCAAGAAAAACTCTAGCCACCACCTTCGTACTGCTGACATTCTTATACGCTGCTCCTATCCTAACAAATATTAACAATACTTAAACTTGCCTCCTGCGACAATATAATAGCTAAATTTGCCACTGCCTCCCTCACAGGACCCACCACTGTCTTAGCTTAAAGCAATTAAACTGGCTTGAACTCCACAACTGTCTAACATATGCACAACTGTCTAACATATTCACAGCTGACTACAGAACACAAACTCATCCATCATCCAGAAAAATGCCCTGTGCTACAAAACTTATTACTACATTACTGTCCAGCAAGGGACCTCCAGTCTAGTAAATTCTTATTACTTACAAATATGTCAAATAATGTTGCAGAAAACTCATACTCCCAATGTACTGCTGCTAAACTCTGGAATAGCATTCCCATGCAAATAAAACTCTCAGACAAACACAGTGGTTTTAAACCACTGCTTAAACATCTTAACCAATCCTGGTCCTGCGCATGCTCATCACAAGCTTAAAACTTTATGTTCACTGTGCAATGCTCTCTAAATCCTCTCTTAAAGATAATATTCTCAACCCCCAGCCCTATCCCAGCATGGATTTAGACCTGCCCATAGTACAAATACTGCCCTTTTCTCACACAATAAATCACAACCGTAATCAGAATAAGCACTCCTCTGCCCTCTTTCTCGATCTATCCAAAGCATTTGACATGGTGAATCACCACCTACTCCTAGACTCACTAAAATCACTTTCCTTAGACAAACCAGTAATCAGCTGGTTCCACTCTTACCTGCATGGTAGACAACAAGCTGTACTATGTAAAGACAATCTAATTCCTTCTACCTGTCACCCTTGAGTCCCTCAAGGTTCTATATTGGGTCCCCTCCTTTTCTCAATATTCATTAATGACCTATCCAAAGTTATCCCAGATGCGACATGTATACAGTATGCAGATGACTCCACGCTTATCTACTCTACCTCCACCCCCACAAAACTACAATCCCTATCCCAAATCACATTCAACAAAGTAGAGAACTGGCTCAATAGTCACCATCTCCTACTAAACCCAAACAAAACCAAACTACTACTACTTTTCTCCCCTACCCATAAGCTAACATTACCAATAATTACAATCTCATCTAACAGTGGCACCATAATCTCTCCAGAAACTTGCACAAAACTTCTTGGCATAATCATTGATAAAAATCAAGTATGATGTTCATATAGACAAAACCATCAAAACAGTTAACAAAAAAATAGGCTCCTTGTATAGGATTAAACAATTCCTAACCCCATCTGCCAGAACTGCCATAGCTTGGACACATTTGCTGTCAACCCTTCTCTACGCCTCACCCATCTTCATAAACCTAAGCAAATCAAACCTTAGCAAAATTACTAGCTGCTATAACAATATAGCTAGATTTGCCACAGGCTCAGTCTACAGAACCCACCACTGCCAGAATCTTCACAGATTAGGCTGGCTAGAACTACCCAATCAGCTCCAGTACAACCAACTTAGTCATTTATAAAATCCTCTGCCAACCTACCAGTAAACCCATTCTGACTAATATTATCACCCCCTACAGCAACCTAGCATCCTTCCGCTCATCCAACAGAATGCTAGTACAATCTATCAAAGCCAACAACTCAGCTGGAGAATCATTATTCTCCAACTCTGCTGGAAAAAAATGGAACTCACTTCCTGCTGAACTAATCACTACATCCTGCTTGCCCCAATTCAAAATATCCCTAAAGATATATATATATAATCTTCTTCTTTCGGCTGCTCCCGTTAGGGGTCGCCACAGCAGATCAGCTGTTTCCATTTCTTCCTGTCCTCTGCATCTTGCTCTGTCACACCAATCACCTGCATATCTCTCACCACATCCATAAACCTTATCTTAGGCCTTCGTCTTTTCCCGTTACCTGGCAGCTTCATCCTTAGCATCTTTTTCCCAATATACTCTGCATCCCTCCTCAGCACATGTCCAAACCAATGTAATCTTGCCTCTCTGGCTTTGTCTCCAAACCTTCCAACCTGGGCTGACCCTCTAATATACTTATTCCTAATCCTGTCCATCCTCGTCATACCCAATGCAAATCTTAACATCTTCAACTCTGCCACGTCAAGCTCTGACTCCTGCCTTTTTGTCAGTGCCACTGTCTCCAACCCGTATAACATAGCTGGTCTCACTACCCTCTTGTAGACCTTCCCTTTCACTCTTACTGGTATGTGTCTATCACAAATTACTCCTGACACTCTTCTCCACCCACTCCATCCTGCCTGTACTCTCTTCTTCACCTCTCTTCCACACTCACCATTACTCTGAACTGTTGATCCCAAGTACTTAAACTCATTCACCTTCACCACCTCTACTCCCTGCATCCTCACCATTCCTCTATCCTTCCTCTCATTCACACACATATATTCTGTCTTAGTCTTGCTGACCTTCATTCCTCTTCTCTCTAGAGCATATCTCCACCTCTCCAGGGTCTCCTCCACCTGTTCCCTACTCTCACTACTGATCACAATGTCATCTGCAAACATCATAGTCCACGGGGACTCCTGTCTGATCTCGTCTGCCAACCTGTCCATCACCATTCAAATAAGAAAGGGCTCAGAGCTGATCCTTGATGTAATCCCACCTCCACCTTAAATGCATCCATCACTCCCACTGCAGACCTCACCGCTGTCACACTACCCTCGTACATATCTTGTACCACTCTTACATACTTCTGTGACACTCCCGACTTCCTCATACAATACCACAACTCCTCTCTAGGCACCCTGTCATATGCTTTCTCTAAATCCACAAAGACACAATGCAACTCCTTCTGACCTTCTCTGTACTTCTCCATCAACACTCTCAGAGCAAACATTGCATCTGTAGTGCTCTTTCCTGGCATGAAACCATACTGCTGATCACTAATCATCACTCCCTTCTTAACCTAGCTTCCACTACTCTTTCCCATAACTTCATGCTGTGACTGATCAGTTTAATCCCTCTGTAGTTACTACAGCTCTGCACATCACCCTTATTCTTAAAAATCGGTACCAAAACACTTTTTCTCCATTCCTCAGGCATCATCTCACTTTCCAAGATTTCATTAAACAATCTAGTTAAAAACTCCACTGAAATTTCACCTAAACACTGCCATGCTTCCACAGGTATGTCATTTGGACCAAGAGCTTTTCCGGTCTTCATCCTCTTCATAGCTATCCTTACTTCCTCCTTGCTAATCCACTGCACTTCATGATTCACTATCCACACATCATCCAACCTTCTCTCCCTCTCATTCTCTTCATTCATCAACCCCTCAAAGTACTCTTTCCATCTGCTCAACACACTCTCCTCGCTTGTGAGTACGTTTCCCTCATTATCCTTTATCACCCTTACCTGCTGCACATCTTTACTAGCTCGGTCCCTCTGTCTAGCCAATCGGTACAGGTCCTTTTCTCCCTCCTTAGTGTCCAACCTTTTATACAACTCTTCATATGCCTTATCCTTAGTCTTCACCACTTCTCTCTTTGCCATGCACCTCATCTCCTTATACTCTTTCTACTTTCTTCATCTCTTTGACAATCTCACTTCTTCGCCAACCTCTTTCTCTATATACTCTCCTGTACTTCTTCATTCCACCACCAGGTCTCCTTGTCCTCCTTCCTCTTTCCAGATGTCACACCAAGCACCCTTCTAGCCATCTCTCTTACTAGCTCTGCTGTAGTTACCCAGCTATTCGGTAACTCTTCAATGCCACCCATATATATAAACAGGGATTGGCTATGTCCATGTCTAAACCCAGACTAACCCAAAAAAATAAGAAAAAGTAAGAAAACCACAACTCACATAGGAGAAATACCCAATAATAACCTTTCTCTACCTAGACAACATACACTTTTCAACAACCATTAGAATTCTATTATCAGGAAGATAACTTGTTATACTACTCATTCTGAGGCTATGCTCTTCAACCCCTCTACATACAATTTCCAACTTCCCTTCTTAACTAACCACCTTTTCTCTTAACTATCATCCTTGCATTCAATCTGTGAATACTTTTCTTTCTACACACTTCAAAGCTGTAAAATATCTCTGTATATTTCATACCATAAATCTACAATGTTGCTTGATTTAAATGTAACCTTGACTATAAATTGTCAGTAATTTGTAAATGTTTAGATTTCTATGTAACCACAACTTTAAAGTATATTTTTTTTGCACATGTGGAGTTTTTCTCCCTGGGCCTCCGCTGTAAATTGATATGTATCCAGTCGGACTATCCAGGTTAACAAATGTAAAATAAATAAAAATAAATAAAATAAATAATAAAATCTGTGTAGGCACAATGTAGAGCCTACATGGAATGTATCCATGTACATGGCCATGGTTCTCCTTTGGCAGCACGCCATGCATATTAATGATAGCATGCTGTTGAGGGAGAGCCAAGGAACATGGATATTTACTCAGTGTAGGAAGAGGTGTAGCAGTTACCCGTGGCTGCAGATTACTGTGAGGCTCCCTGCCACTGTTGTAATGTTGTGTGTGAAGTTTGTCAAATGGATAATATGGCAGTTTTATGATTTTTTTAATTTTCTTATTTTTTTTAACTGCATGTGTACACAGCAATGCCAAGCTGTGATCACATATAGACAGCTGATACCTGCCAGACATCTAAAACTAGAAACCTGATGTAATTAACATAATTAATTTTTTTGTTTTCTTTTTCAATTTTCGTTTGTAAGGTGTGGAACACAGCAAAGCTGAGTGGAGCTTATACATACATGTCTGACACCTGCCAGACATCTAAAAATAGAAACTGGATTATAGGTGTGTTTAAGTGTGTTTGCACGGCACCATGCTCAACAATGCTAACAGGTAGCCTAGTAGTACATATGAAGGAATACTAGCTTTTATAACCTCTAACTAGCTTCATGGGTAGAGTTACGGCTTTATGTGTAGTAGGTCCTGGGTTGGAGTCCATAACAGGCAGAATATGTCTGTTAATGAATGCAATATTTTTGTTTAATTTTATTAAACTATTGTGAATTTTGGCACTGCTGTGCTTTGCTAAGCACTGCTCATTCATGGTAAGCAGTGCATAAACATGCTAATGGCTACCAATGTTTGAATGGTGCTAAGCCTAGCTAAAACCACATTTCTGAGAGTTTTCACACTGCTTGGCTTCAGTTAGCTGGTTTGTGCACTGCTAAGTGACACAGCACTTTTGTGAATGTTGCTGAACGATGTGTAAGGGTGGGAAAACAGTCTATATTAAGCTGAATAGACAAGAATTCTGCATCAGTCATTGGAGTTCATCAACTATTGGTATGGCTGGTGGTGCTGGTGAAGGTGTGCACTTTCGGGTGCATAGGTGGGGTATTCAGGAGTCCAGGGTCATGGTTGGACTCCTTGTTAAAAAGCATGAACCCCTGCTGATGCAGGGTGGATTCCATGGCTCAGAGTGTCAGGCGGTGGCCTGAGACCATTTGGCCAGGGAACTCACCAGTGTAACTGGTATCCCCTGCACAGATGAACAGTGTCATCACAATTATGATGACCTGAAAAGAAGAAAGAGGGGAACTTTGGACACTTGGGCCCAAGAGGCAAGATCAGGGAATGCCAGACACAAATATGCAAGTACTTTTTTCTCTGTTTTACCAATAAGCAAGCTGTCTGCAAAACTGGTAGCATAATGGTGTGTTTCTCTCAACAGCTGCAGCTAAGAAAGCTCGCAATGTCGAGTCCCATGCCAGGTGTCTAGCTAGGTGTGCTGTGAGCATGGTAGTATGGAGTTAGTATGCTAACTGTAGTTCAATAAGTAAGAAAGACTAATGCATTTACTGCAATAAAGTATACACAAGAAAAACTGTAGTGCAATAAATGGGCAGGTAGACCTGTAGTGCAATAAATGGGCAAATTAGAGCTGCAGTCAATACATGATCAATACCAACTGATATTCAATAAACAGTACCAATAGCAGTAAGTAAAATGGTCTACATCAGGACTGCCTTGTCACAACCATGGCAGTAGAGCTTGTATGCATTGCTTGTCTATGGTAAGGTTGCTGCACTCAAGTGTAACACTAAACTGTAGAATGCAAAAGTACTGGCCTGCAAACTGTATTACTTAACTCATAGTACTGTCCAAGGCTGCCTCCAGGCCAATTTTGGTCACATAATGCTCTTTGTTCCACTTACTTCAGATAATAAAGGTATTTGGGTATAGTAGCCCACTCCATGGGCAGATATTGTGTGTACTTCACAGATATTTCAAACCAATAACAATACAAAATGTTCACAAGCATTGCTGATACTACAATAAAGTTGTTTTAATATATGCAGTATGGTTGTATTCCATGCATGCGTGTTCTACTGTACCTGCAGTCAATTATAACACTGTAAGAGTTCTAGAATGCAAAAAGAATGTCCTGTAACTTGTATTGCTCAACTCATAGCATGGTTCAAGGTTATCTCCAGCAAACTATCAGTCACGCAATACTCATTCTCTCCCTACAACAAAAGGTATAAAAGAGTGAGGTAACCTATGTTATGAGCATATACGGTGTTTAGATTTCATGCAGTTTTTAAATCAATAAGAATAACGTGTTCACCAGCATTCTTGATTCATAAATAAATCTACTTCCAGTATGGCTCTTCCTTACATATCTGTACTAAGTTGCTGCAGTCACGTGTTACATTATTTGCAGATGTCCTCTGCAGTCACAGCTATTAGGTTCTATTCCCATGCCTGGCAACTAAGGCATGATTGCTGTCTAGTTTATAGGTTCATAAGATACTAGGCTATTGGCCTGAAGGCTCTTATAAACCCAGCCAAGAATTTTACCCATGTAAGTCAGCACCTGTTTTCCCTGTACAGCAGAGATACAGGTGGGATCACAGGGGTATAGTTTCTGTTTCCCATCCAGTCATCTAGGTTCCTCTTAAAGAGGGCTAGTGGGACTCTGCTTGAAATGGAGAGGAAGTCTATTCCATTCCACAGATGGTGGAGTTCATTGGGACACAAATCTATCCCACCAAGTTCTATTAATGCCACAGACCAGGTTGAGACCTTGCGTGTGGGTTGTGTGAGTTCAGTTTGATTTATGGATATGCAGCAACTCCATCAAGGCTGAGTCTGAGACAGCCTTGTATGCCAGACACAGGTCACCTCTAAGCAGTCTGTACGAGACTGAGTAGAGGGACTGGGCTTTTAGCCTATCTGTATAAGATAGGTGTTTGAAACCATGGGTTTTCCTGGTCAGGAACCTCTGTGGTTTCTCCAACTGCTGCATGTGCTTTGCAAGGTACATGCCGAAGGGGGCATTGTACTTGATAATAGGTCTGATATGCGAGGAGTACAGGGATGTTATGACTTCCTTGTTTCTGGATGAAATACCCTTACTTGTGAGGTGGGCCATGTAGAAAGCCTTCTGTACAACGGAGGCAACACGGTGGTCAAAAGTCAGGTTGCTATCGACCTGGGTGCCCAAGTCCCTCAAGACTGATTGCATGCTTAGTGCATGTTATTAATGTGATAATTGGGGGGGTGGGGGCAACATTCTCCCCAAAGGGGATAATGATGCATTTCTTGGCATTCAGTTTGAGGTCATGCTTCTGGCACCAGTCATTAGTTTGGTTAAGGTCCTCTTGGAGGATATTCACATCACTAGGGGAATTTATAACAGTGCCAAGCTTGCAGTTATCTGCAAACTTGGTCAGCCACAAATCAGTGGTTTTGACTTGCACCTCAGAAAAGTATATCCCAAACAGTAGAGGCCCCAAGACCAATCCTTAGGGTATGCCACTTGTTACGGGTCTACTACTAGAGGTGGCTTCCCCTATTTTGACTGAGTGGGTTCTATCAGTGAGCCAGTTAGCTACCCATCTGGTAACATATGGTTTGATGCCTAGCTGGGAGACTTTATCTATTATGCCCAAGTGGGGAATAGTGTTGAAGACTTTGGCTAGGTTAAGGTAGGTGGTGTGAACTGTCTTGCCCTCAACCATGGTTTTAGTTTCGAAGAAGGTGACCAAGTTTAACAGGCATGATCTTCCCTTTGACAAAATAAAACTGTGTGGGATCAAGTGTTTGGAGGTTGCTAATGTCCATTATAATGCATTCCATGGCCTTGCAGATCAGGCTAGTTAGGCTGATGGGCCTATAATTGCCTGGGTTGGTGGACATGCCACCTTTGTGCAGAGGGATGATGGTGGCTATCCTCTAGTCTGCTGGGATGACGCCTGTGCACAGGCTTTGGATGAATAGAGTGCCTAGTCGTGCCAAGATCTCTTGCCTGAGTTCATGTAGGACACAGCCAGGGATGCTGTCAGGTCCCATGGAGACTGTATTTTTTGCCTTTGAGAGGGCATTAATAACCTGCATCCTCATGAGGTGAGGGGGCAGGTGTTGGGGATGTCCTGGTTTACTGATGGGGGACGGGGGGTGAAGTTTTCACTGAACTTGTCTGCCAGCAGGTTGGCTATATCTATGGTGTTTGTGTATGTGGTATTCTTGACCACCAATTCAGAGCAGGTTTGGAAGTTACCTGATTGTGGACACATGCGAAGAAAGCCTTGTGACTGTCCTTAGTGGATGTGGCCAATTTGTTCTCAAAGTTAGCCTTAGAGGATTTCACCAGTGACCTTATTTGCTTGTTCAGACAAAGGAAAAATTCCTTCCAACTTGGCACCTCCTCCTCCTCCTCCTTGGTTTTGGACAGCAATTTTCCCTTTTATTAGAGTTTGCTTATTGGTGCTGTCCACCAGACAGGTGTACTCTTCCTTGAGGAAGATGATTTGGTCCTGTCGGGTATTGCTGAGTTCATGCAGCTATATAGGTGCTCATATAGTTTTTGGTGTAGGCTTGGACATTAGTGCTTGATTCAACTGAAGGGATGGTGGCTGTGAAGCTGCTTATACCTGCTCTCAGGAGGTTGTAGTCAGCTTTGGAAAATTTTTTTTTTTACCCTGGCAAGGGGGGGGGGGGGCAGGAGAGATGGTGACTTCGAAATTGATTGCTTTATGGTCGGATCCTACCAAGGAGGATGACACTGTAGGGGTGCTACAGTGGCTACTCTTGTTGGTTAGTACTAGGTCCAGGATATTTTCACCTCTAGTGGAGGTGTCGATCAGATGATCCAATGCACTGGCAAAGTCTAGGAATCTCTGAGCATTTGTGTTTGAGCTAGAATAGGTCTTCCACTCTATGGTTGGGTAGTTAAAGTTGCCAAGGATCAGGGCAGAGGGTTGAATCTTGATGGATTCAAGTAAGTCCAGATAGGTGGAGTGGGCCTTCTGAGTCATGGTTGGGGGTCTGTAGCTAGCTATGATTTGAATAGGTCTTTTGTCAATAGTTAACTGTACCTGGAGTGTCTGTGTCATACTGTTTGACCAGCCTGGAGGTGTGTATGTCTAATAAATATTGAAACTCCACCTCCTTTGGCTTTGTAGCCCTCTGTTTGGGGTCTGAAAGCATTTCAGGACAAATAACCTGGTAAAGCTGGGGCACTATCTGCAGCTTTGAACCAGGTTTCAGTGACTGCACAAATGTCAGCATCTTCCAGGGAAAATAATGCTTGCCATGAGTGCAGTTTCATATAAAGACTCCTAGCATTTAGTAGCATGACCTTTAAATTTTGTTTAGAAGAATTTTTCACTTTGGTAATTTTGCCCTCATGACTTTTCCTAAAAAAGGCACTATGGGGAGCTAAGAGCCTTTGCCAGTAGACTGAATCCCAGGGAAGATAGATAAAGGCCATCTCTGGCAAAGCATTGTGGTCTGTCAGTCATGTCCTCCCAGGCTGTCAAGTACTGGATCCCCTTGGAATGACATCAGAAACTAAGCCGATTATTAATGTCAGTCATTTTCTGTTTGTAGTGAAGCATCATTCTGGGTGATGGCAGGATGTTGCTTAAGGCTAGGGACATACCTGCCTGGGACACATTCAGAGAGCTCAATCATGTTTCTCTTCATATAGACCAGAGTGGTACATCTCAAGCCATTCACAGCAACATGGACTATTACACAGTCATAACAGTACCTGTTGAGAGACTTGAGTGTATGAGTGATATGGTGGATTCTAGCACCTGACAAGCAACTTACCGTGACATTCCCCTTGTCTTGCCTGGTGAAGGGCACAACTGTGTGCCTCACGATATAGTCTCCTATGACTAGTATTTTGGGTTTGTGGCTGTGCCTTAGTACACATGCTTGTGTCTCTCAGCCTCTATGTGTGGTGCTTGGTATGGTGGGTTGTGCTCTGCGTGTGCTTTTGCCTTGGAGGTCTCTTTTGTTTAGGTATGTTTTTGTTGATAACCTCCACATATGTAGGAATGTACTGTACAGGTGTGGGTGGTGTTAGAGGTGTGGTGCTTGTGGTGTTTGTGCAGACAACCTTCTCGGTGCCAGATGTACTGGCTTGTGATTGAGACTTCAAGGATTCGGGTTTATACTAGAACACCGAACGTTCAAAATTTTGAGTGTTCTAATATCGACTCGTTTTCAGCGAACGCTGAAAATATCGAAGAAACAGAAAACCAACATTTTTCCTAGGGAAAGAATTTGGTTGTCCATCTCTGTTGCTTTGGTATTTTCAGTGCTGTGGTGGAAAGTTATGGGTCGGGTTGAGGTAAGTGTGCGATTGTGTGGACATGAGGGTTAGGGCGCAGGTGAGGTGACTGTGCGATAGTGACGGACCTTAGGGTTAGGGGTTGGGTTAAGGTAAGTGGATAGTTAGTGGTGTATGTATAGTTTAGTGTAGGGTTAGGTGTAAGAGTTTAGGTGTATGTGTGTGGATTGCTATTTGTTTGGTGCGCTTGTGTTGTGTGTATGTGTTTTGGAACAGTGAATTTTGGAACAGCAAATTTTTTCCCTAGGAACATACCTGCCTGGGACACATTCAGAGAGCTCAATCATGTTTCTCTTCATATAGACTAGAGTGGTACATCTCAAGCCATTCACAGCAACATGGCCTATTACATAGTCATAACAGTACCTGTTGAGAGACTTGAGTGCATGAGTGATATGGTGGATTCTAGCACCTGACAAGCAACCTAGGAACACAATATGTGAGATGCAATTACATTAGGAACATAGAATCCTTGGGTCTATATTAGAACACAGAACATTCAAAATGTTGAATTTTGAATGTTCTGTGTTCTAATATAGACCCAAGGATTCTATGTTCCTAATGTAATTGCAGCTCACATATTGTGTTCCCAGGTGGTAGAAGAGGGTTGTCCGTGTATATGAGGCAGTTGCTACATTGTCTCAGGATGCCCATCCATGGTTGTCAGAACTGGTGGAAGAGAGGTAAAGGATGGTAGAGTGGGTACTATCAGAGTAGAATACCTATAGGTATGAATAGGGCTGGATAAAATCACAGTAGTTGCAAGGGAGGGCATCAGTTACACAGGAGTGCCGGTAAGGAAAAAAAATGCAACTGAGATACTTTGAAATGGGTTAAAACAGCATAGAGGCAGTGTGCAATTAGCAAACAAAGAGTTTAGTTACCAGAAAAGATGGAAGAATTTAGACACTCTTATTACTACCCAATGATCTTTCAACCAATCACTCATGCTAGAAAAGGTCAGGCAACCCTGTTACTCTAATCGTGAAGTCAAGACACTAGCACCAGAAAATGGCTGCCAGAAACACAGGAAACTCAAGAAGCAAAACAACCAGGCCTGAATAACAGCAGGCCTCTATCCAGACTATGCTACCTGACTAGAACACAGAAACTTTATAAAAATGCACAGACAAGCACAGATAAAGCACTCGCAAATGGAATAGCAGTTTACAGTGAAGTAATTCAATAAAAATGCAATTACAGTAATGAAACACTAGTAATGAAAATACAGTCAAATAGTACAAAAATACAGAGAAACAGTAAAAAAAGCTTTATAACAGTGCAAAATGTAGTGGATTAGCTGTACAGCAAAACTATAAGTGTTAAGAAGTGCAATTCAATGAAATAAATGCAAGAATAAACTTATTCTGTTCTTGGAGCCTCACGGAATTTCTGCTTTGTCACAGTAATGAATCACCACTCCTCAATCTAGTAAAAACAAGCACAGCCCCCTGCAGACACAGGGTTTAAATACCAAAAAGGATGGAAGAATATAGAAGCTTGAATTACTACCCTATCCTACTAGCCACTTGTGCTACAGAAGGTCAGGCAACCATGTTACTCTTACTAACAGCAAAGTCAAGACACTACCAGGAGAAGATGGCTGCCAGAAACACAGGAAACTCAACAAGCAAAACAACCAGGCCTGGATAACAGCAGGCCTCTATCCAGACTATGCTACCTGACTAGAACACAGAAATCTCACAAAAAATGCACAGAAAAGCAAAGATAGAGCACTCAAAAACAGAAAATTATGAACTGTACAAAACGTGCCTCTCAAGTGTAACAATATCTGAAACTGTAATTAATATTACCTGGAATGCAAAGTATTACCAAATCTGCTTACAGAATACCTTGGTAGTTAAACAAGTCCACATGATGTGCAAGTGTTCTGTCTAGCTGTGTACCTGTATTTATTGCTTGGCCCCTACTGTCCCGTGAAACAGCTTGATAGGTATGAACGTGCTACATCACCTATAGGAGACGTAGTCACTGTACACAAAACTGTCAATACACACCAGCAGAGTTAATATTACCACTGTTTTCAGGGATATAATCTGCAGCGTAACTAATGGACTGTTTTTCTCTCTCCCCACCCCTTATCTGCATGTATTTAATATTATGAATTATTATGGCTTACTATTAACATATTTTGTTAAAATAACTATATTTTGGGAAATGTGGTTTATTATTGTTGTATTATGCTTTCATATTGACATATCTTGTTAAATTAACCGTTTTCTGGATTTATGCAGTTTATTACTGCTATATATTTGAGTTAATTAATATGATTTTCCATGCTGTTAATACTAACAATGATTTGTTCATAACTAACCTCAACTTATTGCTATACCTCAAATATCACAGCAAGTCAAGGTAGGCCAGTTCCAGCTGATCCCCTTACCTTGCCTCAACTGGCCATGACACCAGGTCTCAGCATATCTGGGACCCAGACTGGTGGGTCCCCCTCTGCTGCCCCTGCAATACCTGCAATACCTGTAGCATCGGGATGGGGATGGGCCACCTCTATAACTGTGGCCCACGCCAGATAGAGGACATGGAGGTCAACCTGTTTGGGCAGCCTCATCCTGGTGCCCAGCCTCCAGCACTGCTAACCCCGTGGCAGTGAAGGAGCAGTGCGGACAGTCCCATGGGTGGGGATGTGTGTCACCCTGCTGCCGTCTGGAGGCTCATGGTACTTGAATTTCACAACACCCTCCCTATCCAAGGTGTTAACTCCCCATGTGTCACACACCATCCCTGTCTGCTGTCTTATCTGTTTGCAAATCATCCTCACCTACGCAACTTACCTTCCCCACATACCCATGTCCCTTCCTCAATATTCCACTCTCATCTTAAAAATAAAATGGGCACCTGTCCCCCCCAAAAGATTTTTGTCCCATGCATAGCTCTACATTTCGCACACGTGTCCACATGACACATGTAATTTGGTCCAATTGGGTTGACAATGCAGTTATGTTGTCCTCACCCCTCTCTCTGGTGTTTGAGAGACCAAATTCATCTACAAGTTCTGTCAAAGTACACACTTGTTGCTGTACAAGAAATGGATAGCTATGGTTCTTTCTTACACCCTTCCTACACATCCTTCCCTGCCTTCCACTATGTTTTTCCCCTGCTTGTCCCCATTTCACCACTCTCCTATTGCCCCTTTTTCTTTTCTTTGTATTTTTTAGTGCTTTGCTGCATTGCACAGCTTCGCTAAGTTCAGTTAAATAGACCTATAATGACTATATGTGCTTACAAGATTGTAAGACACATGTACAAAATAGTCACCTCTGCCATGTTTTAAACCCAAGCCGTTCACAGCTGAAGCACACTACATTAACCTACCATGCAACTCTTAATTAAAACAGGTGGCTTAAACTAAACATAGTAATTGCCAACTACAGTCATCAGGCATGTTTAGGCAGAGCTGCACGCCATGCTGCATCATGCAAACTGGTAATGAAAAATGGGAGTGTACCTTGGACTCTGGTGCAATACTACACCACTAGACAGCCAAAGACATGATAATAGATGTAACGGAGGCCTGTGATAGCAGGTAAATGTGACCTGCAATAGTACACCACTAGAAAGCCAAAGACATGATAATGGATGTAACTGAGGCCTGTGATAGCAGGTAAAATGTGACCTTTTATCAGCGATATGTAGAAAGTCACTTGCTAAGGCATTCATGGCAAAATACATTTTCAACTGGGACTCTTATGCAGAAATACATCTATATAAAGCCATGCACATACTGGTGGATGTAGAAAATGTTTGTCACAGCCTGTGTGTGTGCGCATATATCTTGCAAATATACCTGCTGTAGCAGTGACTCAATAAGATAAATGCCTTGCATACAGTACATTTTACCACATGCAGTCCTGGGTTCAAATCCAGTGTTGTATTGCATTTCAATTACATTATTATGAAGACATCAATTAATGAATGACATGTACTCATTATCCATACAAAGCATTGCAAACTAAATAACTGCTTTTCAGTGCAGGAAGTCACAGTCCTGCAGGTAGGGACAAACTTTACATATCCGTATAACATTACTGTGTGTCACCTAGTACTCTGTTTTTGATGGGTCTATATCAGTTCTGCGAAAATCCATTTCAGCAAATACCAAAAGAGCGACACATATTAATTGAACCGCGAATAGACCGAATGCACTAAACCGCAAAATTTAAAACATTGAACGATCATAGTCGGGCAACCCCACCACCCACTACCTACCCAAACAAAATAAACCACATACATTTACTAACCAAACCCTACTCCTAACCCTAAAGTAAAGCACCAAAACCAGACTTCTAACCCCACATGCACAACTATCTATGCACTATCCTTAACCCCTCCCTAACCCTAAGGTCCGTAACTACCGCACACTTCCCCTACGGAGATATACCCAAACAAAATAAATACACAAATACATTTAACAAAACCCTACTTCTAACACTACACTAAATATTACATACATTACACCTATCTATACACTTACCTTAACCCGCACCCTACCCTAAGGTCCATAACTATTGCACACTTACCTTACGGAGCTATACCGCAGACGGGCCAACCAAAACACTTCGACATTTCGGATTTCACTGTTTTGGACATTTAGCATTTACATAGTTCATGCAATACGTGTCAATCATTTTGTATTTGCGGAAACGGCGTTTTGATAGTCTGATAGGGACCTGTTTTTGACACAGTTGCCTAAAGTACATACCTTAAACACATACCTTGATTTGAGTTTAAAGGCTACCCTCACCCTAGCTCTGCCTCTAAAACAAGGCTGACACAGCTGACACAAACAGACCTACAGCTTGTTGTCCTCCAAGGTGTTCACACACACTGCCTGTGTCTATTACCTGCAGCAGCAGCTGCAGCCTGTGGTGCACACAGCTCTATGTAAAGGTTTCTGCTACAGACCTACCCTCTGTGACAATGTAGTCTCCTCACCCCAGTAATGTCCATCTAAACAGCTAAGAAAGGGGCCCTAGTCTACATGAAGCCCTTATATACTGCAAAGAGGTTGCATGTCGATGGCTAATGATAGTGAAATTAAGGTGTTTTGGCTGTAATTAGCATATCAGAGCAATAGACTGGTTTAGAAGGAATTACCTGCTAGTGAGAAGCATGTTAAAATGCAATCAGCTGGGTATGGTGAAACATTCTGTATGAGACTTACCTCACACAGAGCACGCCTTTGGAAAACATTACCAGTAGCACATTTCAACAGAGGAGTACTGCACTCCACCAAGCATGTAACTGTTTTTTGTATATAACAGGATGCAGATGGGAGGATAGAGGTGTGGAGAATTGGGATTACAGCATTAAGCCTGTCTTAGACCTGTGGTAATGACATGTCTGATATCCTGCTGTCTTACACCTACAAGGGACATACAATACTTCAGTGTTGCATTGTGTATTGTCATTGTGGCACACTGGTGTTTTTGGTCTGTCTCCTTATAGTGATTCAAATAGCACACTGCTATTTGTCTGACACTGGTCTGCTGACATATTATTGGGCGGCTATCCTTAGGGGACACACCACAGTAGGCTAGAGTGTTGGGTGTTTGATCATACAGCAGAATTTCTCATGGCACACAGGGAAATGCCTCAGTATTGATACTGACTTCAGTTGTATCCACACATGTATTTTGTCACACTGTGGGGTATGACATGTGAGCAAGCGGATAGTGCCTGCCATTATGCCCTTGCTGTATCTATACATAGTGGATGTCCATGTATCAGATCCTGTAATGTGTTTTCCTTGTGTTGTCTTTCAGGAATTATGTACAGTAGATGCCATGCCCCCTTTTCAGATGTGGAGAATGAAATAATACTTGAAGGACTAAGGCAGCATCATCACATCCTGCTATCCAGAGGGAGGCATAACAGGGAACAGTGGACTGCATTGTAGGCAGACCTTGTCTGGGATGTGAGCAGGTTTAACATCGCTCAACAGACATGGTGAATGCTGCATGATGAAGGGGATCTGATGTAGCCAGGGATTGTGCCATCACCACTGTAGGGTCTGCAGCAGAACAACCAGTGAGGAATCCCTGGTGAACCTAGGAACACACAGTTCCCAGGCATCCATCACACTATACATTGTGAAAGTAGGTGCCACAGTATCCACAGCAGAGGAGCGTGCAGGTAAGCTTACTGTGATCACCATTGTTATACTGTAGCAGTCATTGCATCAGGCTGTACATATTTTTACGTGGGTGAAGGTCTATCTGCTTTGGGGGTGGGGTTTAAGCTCAGTTGTACACTCGTACAAAGAATATCACCAATACATAAAGTAACATGGTAGCTACTGTACAAGTGAGATATATGCACGTATTACATTGTTGTGCTGCAACATGAAGTGGTACTGACAATGTCTCACTCTCAACCTGCTATGGGTCCATCAGGTTTTGTCCAAGGCTGTGATCTTGCTCCTGGTAAGCTTGAGCCTTTTTGTTACAGAACATATATATGCTATTACAGTTAAGGGCCATAATAATGTCCTATGTGCACTTAAATTTGTGTGTAACCAGAGTAGAATGTTTGCATATTCCATTCCGGAACATTTACCTAAGGTACTTAGAGTTGGTTGTCACAGGAGTGTAGCTGAACAAACAAACACTGTTGCAGTTGTAGTAAACAGCGAATAAGCCTCCAGGTTTACATGAAGCAATTAAGACATGCCTTTTAAAACCTGGTACATACCTTAGGCAATGAAACCTGTTTGTTTACATTTGTTAAGATAGGTGTACAGGGTTTTGTGTGTTGTTTTTATCAATTATAGTGTTATAACTAAAAGGTAAAACTGTACTAGTCAAGTGTCACTTGATGTACCTGATGTGCTTGTTATACAGGTCTTGAGATGAATGTGTATTTTGTTGTGAGGAAGTCTGTTGTGCATGAAAGCGGAGACAAGATGCAAGACTAGTAATGCAGTTGTTGATCCTCATTATGACTACTCTTGGTGGATTTTCCATACATAATAATGCAGGCAATAATGTACTGCTTTTGTCTTCATTTTCACAGATGACTGGGGGGGTTGGAGCCTCTCCCCCACACAAAATGATGTCAGTGTCTCTTCAGACTCTGATGATGGTGGCTACAGTGAGGCACAAGGTGGGGTTGTTTGGGGATGAATCTGTCTCAGAGGTTGACATCCCTCTTCTGCCCCCATTGTCACTGCACACAGTCAGTATGCCTACACATACCCAGTCCCCACAGGCCACAGATATTGGACAGTCAGAGGGTGAAAACATTGCACAGGAAAGTGTGGCAACTTTGGCTCCAGTGAGTGTAGACACTGGCCATAACCAGAAAGCTGGAGAGGTCCCACACAGACAGATTGACAGGGGTACTTGTAGACTATCATCCATCCACCACCTGTTGCAGGTGCCACATGACAGGTCACTCGGCACATGTTTTGGGCCATCATGGAGGCACAGGCACATTCTGAATGGAACACCAGACATATGCTTAGGATTATGGATGCAGCAGAGTCTATCATCTGAGACTGTCTCCACCACATTGGGGATACTCTGGTTTGGTTCACTGATGCAGTGGACAGATGGTGGGCTGAGACAGTGTCTGTCTTGGACTGCAAACTATGCTGGTATGTCTGGTTGGAGTTGGGTGTCGGACCCATGGATGTTGGTCAGCAACACTATCTGCTGAGAGTCCACATAGCCATGCACAGTCATGCTGTCGCAGTGGCAGTACATCAAGCACTACAGATGGGAGTGTGCTGTCCACACCATGATATGGCAGACCATGGGCTCATGGTCCTGGGTGGTCCCATGGGGGACACAGTCCTAGTCACTGTCAGGTACTAGCACCACATCTGATCTTGGGCATGGAGGTACTAGTGCATCCGAGCCGGAGACAGTGAACTGTCAACCGTATCATGTATGGTCCACAGCTGTCCAACATACACATGTGTAGGGCTAGCACTGAGCTTGACTGTGTACTTGCATAAACACACACACACACACACACACACACACCACTGTCACATGTAGGTCACCTACAGGCACACAGCAGCTCTCCATGGTCTATCTATCTTGCTACCCTTCCTGACTGACACATGTCAAGCACTTGGGCCAGCCTAGGCCTTCAACACCACAACACAACAACCTGTACAAGTGATGATACCTGTGCCACATCCCAGTCATCCTCCCCGTCGATGTAGGAAAAAGACGATGTGTCTCTGATGCACAGGGTAACTATATTACTTAACATGCACTTGTATAATGCAGTATTGTTTTACTATGCCACTTTTACTGGTCACCAACAGATACTGTATGCTGGCATATGTCATGAGTACGCAACATACTTTTCAGTACCTTATGTTGTATGATGTTGTACTGATGGTATTGCTACACAATGACAGGTGTGTCATGGACCTGTGTATGTTTCTGTTTCAGGAGTCTGAGGGATAACCTGTGGACACATGGTGGGAATAAAGTGGCACAGGATGGCATGGCAGCACAGCAGATATATGATTTCAGCAAGGTAAAGCAGTATACGTGCATAGCTCCATAGGTTCATATGTGTATAATAGTCTGACAAGGACAATGGTGGCAGTCAGTGTACTCATGCATTCATAATTTGTGATAAGGTCTGCTACCCTTGATACATGTCACCTGGGTTTTTGGAACTTAGACATCTACAAGCTGTAGTGATAAGTTGACCCATCTACGAATATCCTGTATCAGGTTCAGGCAGTTGGCCGGCATCAATTATGCATGTCATGTTCCCTTCCCATTATGCAACCTGCACATGATGTGTTCACAGCAAATGTATGCTTTACATGCATGGAGGGACTGTTTCATGTACAGTGGTCTGCCTGTGTTACATAGCAGTCTCCCCAGTATGTATACCACATTGATGTTGTAGGTGTGTAGAATACAAGACATGTGTTACTCCTGTCATTAGCATCGCAGGAGTTACACAGTGGGATCAGACACCTTCCTGTATGGGGACATACACATCCCCTTCAAAGCATTTAGGAGATAGATTACATTTGTATGGTCACGTTATCTACACTGTGTATTGGTGCACCATGGCACCTGTGTGGCTGCTACAGTTGTACGATATGCCTGTGTAGTGACATGGCAAGGGTGCCATTGCACACAATGATAGGTGTGCTGACTGCCACATTCAGTATAGCAGTAACAGTCTGAGATTTACACCCAAAACCTGTCAGTATAGATGGTACAATAGTGAATGCATCCCTACATCCTAACAAACAGTGACCGTTAAAGGATACAGTACTGTGCGTGTCCATACCTTCATGTGTAATGGCTCAAGTGTGTGTGGTGTGTGGACACTACAATATTGCCCCATGTTAGTAGAAAATCAGTCCCAACATGTGATGTACATACTCAGGGGTGAAAAGTGGGCTTACAGACCTGGCCACACAGGTTTACACCTAATGTGCCTCAGATCATGACGTTGCTACAGTAGTATGGCAGGAATCATAGTATAGCTGAGGCCACTGTCACCAGTAGGTGACATACTCAATATTCATATACTCTTCCCTCAGCATGCCAATATCCGAGTGCAATGACCACTTGTTAATGTACCTTTCCAAGATGTATTGGTATTTGCACACAATAGTATGGTCCCTCACTAGGTCATTACCCATCTTCAGTATGTGCTCACTACTGATCGTATGCAAATGTATCATTGCTGCCTGTGGGATATAGACAACTTAGAGGTGATCTGTACTTTGCATACAGTGCAAGGTGTGACCCTTCTGGACTGCATATGCTGCCTATCTGTAGGAAGCATAGTAGATGGATGACTCATTGTAAGGACATTGACCTATTATGTTGCATTAATACTACATGCTTATGGGAAACATTTGTATAGCAGACAAACACACCCTTGAACAGACCCTGCCTAATGGTACATGGAGCACCTCGGTGTACTTCATCACATGCCATCTGTACGACTGTCTGGGCGACCATCATTTCAACACATGGTGTCTGCCTGAGTCCCACTTGGACTGGGGCAATATGTTCTGATCCTGTACTGAGGGGTATAAAAATGTCTCTGATTGTGAGGGTTGTATGGCCATTATGCTAGTTAAGTTCACATGTCCTATGGTTCCATAACCTGTTGTAAAATTCTACAACAGCCTTACACACAAACATGGCCACAGTCAGGCTAGCAACACTTCCACTCACTGCATACAGCACATGCCAAAGCACACACATAGTGCAAGTTGGCTGTATGTAGATTAGAACACTTACCTAAGTATTGCTACACACTACAGATCACAGTACCCGGTGGTCTTAAGGTGGATGACATCATCAGGCCTTATAGATGAGGGCAGTTTGAAAGCCGGCAGCTAGTTCAGGGCAAAAAAGTGCATAACCATTGCAGGTGGATAGCCCATTTTGTTTGATGTTAGACTGTCAGCCCGTGGTCTTAAGATGGATGACATCATCAAGTCTTGTAGAGAAATGCAGTTTGGAAACTGGCAGCTAGTTACAGGGCCAAAAAGTGCATAACCATTGCATGTGGATAGCCCATGAGGGCATGTCCATTGTGTTGCAGAAGGAAACACACACACACACACACACACACACACACACACACACACACACACACACACACACACACACACCAAGTTGGCTGGAGTGAGATTAGAACCTCTACCTATCTATACTTATACAATACAGCTCACAGTACATATCGCATGCTCCACAGTTTATGTATGTTGTATATGTGATTGCAGGCACGATACTTGTGGATTACACAAACTAGGCTTGTATTGCACAGCATGTGTGGCCTGCAGAGTGATATTGCTTCTTACTGTTCTCTGCAACTAGGGTCCTAGCAGTGAGATGACCATTATTATCCTTACTATGTATGTACTGTTACCACCAAGACCATATGTGGCTGATTGCAGTTAGATGGGTAAACCTGTGGCCAGGGACATGCATGCATTGACAACATTATACATTACACCACTTACTCACCTGTGTCTGTCTACATGGTGACATCCAGCAGGCACAGGGGTCTGTTGGAGAGTGGAATATGTACTGTCGCGCACTTAGTTTGGCTCCTTTGAGCAACTGTATGGATGTGTGAGCCCAGACTTACTCACCATTACTAGGGTATGTGGGACAATACATATAGCTATACATACATCTGTCTATAACAGGGATGTCTCTATAAATGTAGCTGTGTGTGTGTGTGATATGTATACGTGTTATGTAGATATATGTGGAGAGTCTATGTATCACTGTAATATACATATATATATATATAGGTATATATCCATTTGACAGTACATAGCAATAGATATACTAATCATGTGAGAGACAGAGATAGGGACAGATGGATCTGTATATGTATATATGTCTGTATGTACAGACATTTACACATTGTAGGTCATTTTGATGATGAGGTAACAGAACTGAGGTAAATTTAACTAAGTGTAGGAGCATGGCCAGTGGGACTGTCAGTAGCTGCAAGGTGACTCTACCCATAGTCCAGTTCGGGATTTTGTGTGTTGCAGCTATTGCTAGCTGCACCTGTTTCTGCAATACTGCACTTTCCTCAAATTGTCCATGGCATTCCCCAGCTGTCTGCTGTGCTGCACTTAATATGTGACTGAGGTTCCTGTTACTCCACACAGACTAAGTCTGTATACCTCTCAACTGTACAGATTTTCACAGAATGCCTAAAATTTTGCCTTATATTTATAGTCTGTTCCTCATACATTTGTGGTGTTCTGTTAAATTAATATATATTGAAGTCACTGAATAATACTAACTACAGACAAACATTTGAGTGCCAGACTTGTATCCTGCAGATATTCTGTAATAATGTAACTCAATGTCATACTAGCAACTTTCTTGGCTAATTGGAACAATTGTACTGTCTGTCTCTATTTTTGGGCCTTTGTCCCCCCATTCTTTCTGGCTTGGTGCAGATTTCTTGCACTAACAGACAGAGGTATGACAGTCTGTGGAAACACCAGCATACTAGTAGTTCACATGCAAATGCTGTGCATACTTCCAGATTCAAACAATCAACACCATTACCCATACTAACATCCCTAGCCCACTGAACCACACAGGCAGCCAGACAAAGATGTGTCCTTCATCACACAATCAACAGCATACAAATGTACATTGTTAACCCTGCATTATGCGAGACATACACTGTATGATCAGGTTCTATGCCACAGCTCTGAGAATGCCTAGTCTGCTGCTATACCATTGCTGACTTACTGTTACAGGATTTGGATGGGAACACTGATGTGTTGGGGTGGTGGAAGAACAGCTCATTATCTGCTGGTAGAGACAGTAATGCAAATATCATGTGGCCCCACTGTTTAATATCTCCCTTGACTGCTGTAGTGAATATACCAACCTTGAGGCCGCATGAATATTATGGAACGCATACTATTGGACTGGGTATCTGTAGTCCTATGTGGATGTAACATCTTTCCAAATTTCAGACTATATTCCCTTGCATGCAGCAAGTCCATACATATGGTACCATATTATAGTACACCTTACAAGTGGTTTGAAGGTGAGTGACTTACCTTGCGAATGCAGCAGTTGACAGAACTGTAGTTCAGGGCTGACTGTCTGATGCATGCAGTACACAGCCAATACATGGTTAAGTAAAGGTTGTGTGGGTTGCCTGGCATCATTTTTAATATATGTATGAGTTGGAGAAAGGTGTCAGCCCCTAGTGCCCTAGGTGTTTATTGAATGTGCTGTGTGTTCTCTTAGTCAAAGACATGGGGTACTGGGAACACCTACATCGGCCTACAGGGACATCATCAGGGGGTTCCTCCTCTGAGTCCTCCTGTGAGTGTGGCTGTGGTGACCTAGGCACTAGTGGGGAGCTGTGTATGCCTTCCCTTTGCTGATCCTGCTGCAGCTATTTCTGCAGGATCATATTATGTAGCATGACACATACTATGAATATCTGTGCACTTGTGACTGGAGACTACTGCAGGGCTCCAACAGATGTAGCAAGGCACTGGAAGTGTGACTTCAGTAGCCCAAAGATACATTCTATGATGTTCCTAGTTTGTGTGTGAGCCTCATTATGGCATTTTGTGGGTGTGTGCACATTTCTGATAGGTGTCATCATCCACAGTTCCAGTATGTAGCCAGTATCCCCCAGTAAATGGCCGTGTGTGATGTCCCTGCCCTAGCAAACATCTGGTACAGCTGTGATGATCACCAGATATGGGGAGTCGTGATACCTGCCAGGGCTGCCAGCACACACACTCATGAGAATGCCCTGGGCAGTGCACATGACCTGACAGATGGAGTGGTACCCCTTTCAGTTGATGTAGATTTTAACCTCCTCATTGGGTGGTGCAGTGATGTGTACATGACTGCAATCTATGGCACCCAGTACCTCAGGGTAGTGTGCTACAGGGTACAAGTGTTGCATATTGCTAGCCCTCACCTCAGGGGTGGGGGCAAATAAATGTGCTCACTGGCATGTGGTAGCATGGCATCCAGTAACTGGTGGAGTACACTGGATGCTGATGCCTGTGAGACCCCCATCATGTCCCAAGTTGGTCTTTGGAAGGTACCTGTGGCTATTATCCTATGGGCTATACAACTGTTTCCACTGGGATTGGTTCGCCTCTGTTGGTTCTGGGTTTGAGATGAGGTTGGCAGAGCTCAGGTGAGTTCTTGTAGTATGTCCCTGTCCACCCATAGTGCTCTACAATCGTTAGCTCATGCAGCTCCTGGAAGGTTACCCTGGACCAGAGTCCAGTTCTCTGTCTAGACCTACTGTCAGCAGCAGCAGAAGCACTGACTTCAGCATCTAGCACATACAGATGTAGCCCCAAGCATTCTCTCAGTTAAAATTCCCAAGTCTGTACTCCAATGTTGCAGAGTATGGGGGAAAAATCAGAATGTAGGGTGTATGCATACTTTATAGTGCTCTACTGCAGTTGCTGACTGTCATTGGCTACCTATGGTACATTCCACCTTGCTAATATATCATTAACATCATTTAATGGCCCTAGTTTAAGTTAAACAGGGGTCAAGCCTAATTAATATGTTATTGCCTTTTAGATACAGTTAGCACTGCGGCACAACACACAAACGTGTGCTCCATGGGTAAACAGTGCTTAGCACTTAAGTGTATACCCCTAGAGAATTCCACGCTCAGCATGGTGGTGCACCATGCAAACAGGCGCAGCTAAGCTCAAATCAGCTTAGAAGTTATTGGACACACCCTCTCTTGATGTCAGCTACCTCTTGCGTAGATACCAACATGGTTCTGTGCCTACATGGAAGGAATATGCAGACATAGATACCCATTTGTGCTATTCAGTAACTCTACCTCATTTGGGCAGCCACAGTGGTGCAGCGGTTAGCGTTGCCACCTCACAGCAAGAGGTTTTCCGGTTCGATCCTTGGCTGGGGTGCCTTCTGTGTGGAGTCTGCATGTCCTCCCTGTGGTCATGCGGGTTTCCTCTGGGTGCTCTGATTTCCTCCCACATCCCAAAGACATGTTGAAGGTCAATTGGACACTCTAAATTGGCTGTAGGCATGAGTGTGTGCGTGTGCCTTCTATGGAAGGTTGGGCACTGGGCTGGCAACTTGACAAAGTAAAACTCCACTGCCAGTCATGAGTAGACAAGGTGATCTGCTGTGGAGACCCCTAACCAGGAAAAGTCAAAAGAAGAAGTAGTAATTCTACCTCATTTGCATAGGGATCCATACTCAGACCCTGGAAACAACATGGTTCAAAGCCCTACCATGTTAGCAACAGCACCAATACACCACTGCAGATACTCCATGCAGGATCCTGTAATACATTTCTGTCACATATTACTTTTGTTTTTCCAATTTTTTTTTTTTTTATTTACTTTTTACGAGGCATGTTTACACACTGTGGCGTGCTGTGCAAACATGCACAGATTACTTAAAAGAATCATTTTAACTTATTTCTCTTATTTTTTTCAGACACACGGTGGATAGTTTCACTCATATCTGTAAGTGCTATGCCATTTCTGTCCATCTGCCTACATTTTTACAGCCCCTTTTTGTCTGTCTACATTCCTGTACATGGAATTTTTCTGTGTACATTATGGACACTGCCACAGGGTCTGCATAGCTGCTTGCTTACTGAATCACTCTCCCTGACTAATTTGCATCAAATTCACCTGCTTATGAGGTGATTTGCATACCACAGATATTTCCATGTTGGCACGTGCGTGCACGCCACCTAGCTGTGTTTACTGAATCTACTACCTGCTTAATTTCATGTAAGCAGTGTAGCACTATGCCTATTTGGAAAATTAGACCATGAAGGCTTTATCAAATTCCTCCCAAACTCTTACTGAAATGACAAAACAATTTTCATACATAACTTTGCTTGTACAATCCACTAAGTTGCATGTGTGCTTTCTCTTTAATAACTTCCACCTCTGTAAAATCTTAGAATGTACATGTATAAATGTAACTACTGCTTATGTATAAATGTAATTTATAAATGTAAATTGAAATGTAACTGGTCTGTGTTTGACCGGAACTTATGTAAGCAAATGGAGTTTTTCTTCCAAGGCCTGCACTGAAAATGGGTATTACCCAGTCAGACTTTCCCGATAAAGAAAGACAAGTAGATAAGTGGCACTTTGATGTGTAGATCATAGCATGTTTTCAGATTTTTATGAATGAATAACTTAGCATGTAGATCAAGTTTCAGTTTACTAACCAGAGTTATACTCAACAATATGAGTAAGCTAACCATCTTACGAAGTGTCCAGTTACATATCAAAAGTTCAAATCAATACTGATTGTAGAAGTTGCTGTTATTATTGGAGATTCTGGAAGAGTTAAGATGTCTGAACTAAAAATGTTTTATAATTGTATCATAACTTTGATGTTGGAGACTTTCTATAAGAAGGTGCACTTATCCACATATTTAAATAGGACTGACATTGCCACAGGGAGAGAACGTGCTAACTATAATCATGGCTGCCTCTAATTGTATTGTAGTTCCATAACTTATCTTGTTTACTGTGACAGACAAAAAAAAGTAAGACCACCTCAATCTCAAAACGTGTAAGTTTGTAAAAGAAACTGATACAGAAAAGCACATCTGTATGACTAAAGTAGTTCAGTATATAATTCTTACCCTCTTAAATTTAACATCTGACAGTCATGGAAGCTAAATCTACCTCCATCTTGTTTGTTGCCAGCCTCATAGTACTTGGTATTCTGAGACATTGTAGGAGCTACCCAATGCTCAGTGACAACCAGTTAGTACTACTATACCAGCATGACATGATTTATAAGTGGCATAGTTATCTGTTTACCCTGGAGTCCATCCTCTGCCCTACATAAGTGGTTGATAAGCAGCTTAAACTCATTCATACCTCCCCAAGATCTCAAAAAATGTATACTGAGGTTGTAAAAACATCATCCCTCATGTGTCCAAGAATCAGGACTAGACAGCCTTTGTAGTAATCTGCAACACAACAGTACACTGTACTTGCATAACTCAGTAAGTCGTTTGACTGCAGACTGCAAACCTTGTATGGCCACTATGTCCGACCTAGTAATTGGTGACTCAGTTGTCTTGCATAATGACTCTACAATCAGACCAGAGAAATACAGGGTGAAAGTCACTTACTTTTCATTTAGTACTCAATCAAGAAAGATGTAGACAGACATTCTGGAACTTGCTATGCATATGTCACATGCATACTCTGGCCCTGAATGGAATGCTATGCTCACCTTGAATGATGGATGCCAAGTGTTTGTTGTGGTGGGTTTAGCAATTGGCTAAGTACCTGGTGTCATTCTGTGGGGATCCAGTATTTGTCAACTTGAGATGAGATGGCTGGCAGCCCAACTTTAATTTACCAAGGATAATCTCTAAATTTTGTTCCACATAATCCATATTCTGACCAAAGCAATTGCTGCCTCCATAGTGTCTTCTTTACACAAAGTCCACCTCATAGGCATTTCAACATAGCAAAATGGTTTGCAATAAATTCCCATTTGGATCACATCATGGTTGCTCTGCATACTGCAAGAAGTCATAAAATTAAATTGCTGGTGTAACAGAGACTTATTTTCACTGTAAAGGCAACACTCCTTCTTAATGGGTTTGGGCATACATCATGCATTCAGACCTGCTGGAAACAACAAAGGAGTATTTATGTTTATCATATACCCAATAATCTCTAGACAGATCTCCATGACCCACAAAGAGAACTTACTGAACTTCAAATTACACTAAGACAAATTATGAAGTCATAGTCTGGTATAAGTCACTTTCCATGTCCCTGGAGGACCACAGAAAGATTTCTAAATGTGCATACTGAACTACCCATAAATAATACATACACCTTTCTGATGGGTTATTTCAACTGCCCATCAATTAACTGCAGCACTCACGCCATAAGGGCTGGTTGTGCCCAAAGATTCCTAATTTTAGTAAATGTTAACTCCCTTGTACAAATAGCTGACTAGCCCACTGGAGGTGAAACGCTTGTTGATATCATCCTCACTAACATTGCACCTGTTTCCTCTACTCCTATAGTATTTATATATAATATAAGTATATAAATTTGATCACATCTGTAATCTTCTCCTTTATAGTACTTAAACTCATAGCAATAAACACCTCAAAATTCAAGGACTTAAAATTTAAATCGATGCATTCAATTTTCAGAATTTATTACCAGATTTCTTGCCCCCATGTACCTTCCGCTGCTATGTACATCAATTAATCTTACTCCCACCAAACAAACAGCAAAAGTCAAGAAGTCACAGAGACAAATATATGGTGGAACAAGCAAACATATCAGTGGAATGTTAGAATTAAGTTCAGTAACAAAAAAAAATAAGACCAATGATAAATCAAAATTTGTTCACATCAAAGATGCACTAAAAGATCAGCAAAATCTGAATATTAACTTAAGGAAGGTCAGAGCAAACCACAAATTAAAATTAGTACTTTAAGCCAATGATGATCATAAATGCTTTCTGTACATCAGACAATTAAGATGAATAGTTAGGGTGGGGTAAAGGGGCAGCAGCCATGGGTGCAAGATGTTAGTTAGGGAGTGTGTTTGGTAGATCTTTTTTTTTCTGTTTTTTAAATTTTGCTCCTCACATAGATGCGAGTGTGGCACAGAGGAACTGGTAGAAAAGAATGCAGGATCAGAGAAATTACCTTGCTTTTTTTTTTGCTTCTTACATAGAAGAATGTGATGGTGTGATAATGAAAACTTACACTCTTCCTTCGGTGAACAGCTATTTTAGATTTTGCCGTTACCACGGACAATGTTGTTGGCCAATTACATGCATTCCTTTTGGGGTTCTTTAACAATCACTTGTCAGGATCACTATAGTCATGAACCTAAAATGTAATACAGTCTAGTGGATGTGATGATTGGACATCCCTTGCTATCGGGAAACTACATGGTCACCCTAAGCCAAGGGTAATAATCCCGTATTTGTGCATGTCTGAAAATATTACACACTTGTACAACATATTGGCACCATAATTCAGTATCATAGATTAAATATCCTAAGGCACTTATCAAAAAGAGAAGGAAATTTCTGCAATGCCTTGGCCAAGAATTCCCCTAGTTAGTATGAATACCACCTTGTGACTCCCCTGAAAAGAGAACATTGGCTTAGTGGGACTAACCCAGGCAACAAAGTACAATAAAATAAAATAAACATTACCAATGGCCTCATTGGCATACAATGTTGTTCTCTTTAAAATACGTATCTTTCCAGGGACTGATAAAACACAATGCCAATATTTACAAACACTATGTTCCAATAGTATATATAAAAGAACTACATTTGTGTAGAAGGATGGAGCCCTGACAATGACCCAGACATGGGTTAATTTATGTAGTCCAGGTACATTTGGGACCTGGCAGGGGAAAGGTGTTATAAGGCTACACCTGCTAACCTCTATATGATAGGAGGGATAATGACTATATGCTGAAATGAGGCAGGTGGTCTTTGTGGTCCTGAGACTTCAAGAAAGGCAGCTGGACTAGGAAAATGGGCAGGTCCTAAAGGGTCTGTAACTTTTGGAGGTGGTCAGGGATCACCCAAATAGTTGAGTAATACAAGCACATAGGGGCAGGGTTCCCTAGTGTGGTTTTAATCTATCCTATCTGAGCATCAGTAATAGCTCCAAGGCTGACTCCCAGCTTGCACAAAGCTGGTGACCCCATCACATAGGGGTTAGTCAACTGAGTTGCAGTGAATAACGTCCTATCATGTAGAGGAGGGCTTAAAGGAGACTCATGCCAACAAAAGTCAACCCAAATCATGTGCAAAAAAAAAGTATTGCAGAAAAATGTGTTCATGATGCAGGTCTTACTAGCACAGTGAGTGCAATTGCAGAAACCTGGACTTTGAGGGTATGTTTAGAGTATCACAGCATACCATGCAGTATGGCCACAGTATTAGCATGATCATACTCCAATGTCATACAGCAACATGGAGTATGGTCATGTTAATACTGTGAGTGATACTGAAACTATAACACACTAGCCTACCACACCTGTACAGTTATAGAAGGTATAGTAGTAGCCCTTATCACATACTGTTAAGATAGGCTTTTTCATATTGATAAAATGTAGTCAGATAAGTAGGGAACTTGAAAAATAGCATTCACAGTTGTGGTTTACATATTACCCAAGTACCTATGAATACTTGTACATTTGCAGAAAAGTTTATATGAGTACATAATTGCAAATATGTAATGCATGATGTACTGAGGGCAGTTGCTTACACAGATGAAAATAAAACATTCGGCATGCATCGTTTACCATGAAACAACCACATGTGTGATGAACATTATAGAAATGCCCCAGACAACAATAAACATTTTTCTCATTGCTCATGGACATGATGCTTGTATAGTTAATGGAGGTGCATATTTTCCGGAGTATGAAGTTTATTAAAATTTGTGATAACATATTATTGCAGAGAATTTGGAGTACTCATTCTCTGTGTTACATTCTGCCTTTTAACTCAAGGTGTTTGGTAGATAGTTTCTAGACTATTGGTCTGAGAGGATCTAAAAGGAGCCTAGCTTTACATTCCCATAGTAGTTTTTAGCTCTTGCATTTCGTGAATGACTAACCCAGAGGGAGGCAGGAAAAGCATGCACTTTGACATTTACTTTGCTGCACTATCTATGATGAACATTGCAAATTCACCCCCAGTGTAGCTGCTATTTCCCATCTATTCATCTAAATTACATTTGGAGAGAGTAAGATAAGTAATTTATTCATGTGGAGTGGAGTGGAAAACGATTCCACAGATGAGGTATTCTTTGTGATGCACATCTGTCTTTCCAGCATGTTCTATTTATGTTGCAAAAGAGACTGGGATCCCTTGTACAGGTTTTCATGCAACCAATGGACTTCTTTGACAGGATACGGTTTATTGAAACTGTATGTTTGAGGCAGAGGTCACCTGCTGCAAGCTTGTATGATACTGATAGGAAGGACGAACCTTCGAGATAGTCTGCATAGTTTTTGTGATACAGGTTCTTGATTTTTTAGTGAAAAATATTGTGGTCACCCCACTGTGACATGTATTTGAAGAGGTACATACGGAATAGGGCATTATATTCAATGATTATTCTGATGAGAGCAGAGTATAGTGGAATGATTAAACTCCTGGAACTGAATGCCAAACCTTTAGATATAAGCTGTGTGATGAAAAAGAACTTCATTACAATAGTGGATACATGGTGGTCAAAGAACATTTTGTTGCCAACATAGGTTCTTAGATCCCTGACTACACTTATGACCTCCCTGACTACACTTATGACCTCATCAGCATAGCATAGGTGGACTGTTTGGCTATACTGTAGAAACACAGGGTCTTTAAACCCAGCTGATCTCCATAAACATTAAGGTGACTGCAAAACAGTCCACTTATGCTGTGCTAACGAGGTCATAAGGCTGAAACGTGCATGTCCACAGTGGCATTTGGCTTTGTTGACCTGAATCTGTCCATAAAGACTTAAAAAGGAAAAAGAAAAAAAGTCATGGACATTCAAAAGCCATACAGCTGAAGCATAATGTTCTTACAGGGTGATTTGCATATATCCCATGGGTCTGTATTACAGGAGGTTTAAGGCATCACACAGTGAAAACTCTAGCTTGGCGAGGTTTTTCTTGTAGTTTTCACTAATGGTGTGTGTGTGTGTGGCATTTTTACTTTTTTGGTTTAGCTGTTAGTTGTGCTATTTTGTACAGTATTGCAGAACAGTCTGCTTATTCTGTTCTGATGAGGTCATAAGAAGACAGAAATGTGCATGTCCACGGCTAGTGGTGTTTGGCTTTGTTGGCCAGAATCTGTCCGTAAAGAATTAAAAAAGGGAAAAAGTTATGGACATTTAGAAGTCATACAGCTGAAACACTTGATGCCATTAAGGGTTCATTTGCATATATCCCATGGGCCTTTATTACAAGAGATTTAAGGTGTCACACAGTGAAAACTGTAGCCTGGCTAGATTTTGCTTGTAGTTTTTATTAATTAGTCTGTGTAACCTTTTTTACTTTTTTGGTTTAGTAAATATTGCAGTAAACACTAAGTGAGTGGGATGATATGAAACAAAAGCTAACTCAAGCTTTAAGAGTCTCATTGAAGGGCCTTTTCAGTTTGATCTTTAAGTGCCCTGTAGTATGAGCAGATGCGATGACATCAGAAGTAGCCTGTCTGTCAGGACCTCCTATATCTGACTACAAAGGTGCAACAGAGATGTGTTCAGATACAGTTTTCATATTATCCACAAGTCCTTGTGTGGCATATGTATTATGCATGACCTGTTAACATAACTGTATCCTAATGCATATTCGCAGCGCACTTTGATGTTGATATATTATAGGTGTTTATATCACGTCATCAAAAGATGAAAATAGCGAACGCTATTTCATCGAACCTAAAATATCTAAACCACATAATATTGAACATTCAGAACAGCAAATTTTTTCCTCAGGAAAAACTTTGCTATTCCGAAACACATACATACAACACAAGCACACCTACACACACATACACTTATAATCCTACAACTAACCCTACACTAAACTATACATACACTACTATCTATCCACTTACCTTAACCCAAACCCTAACCCTAAGGTCCGTCACTACGGCACACTCACCTAACCCGTGCCCTAACCCTAACTCATTTAACCCGCCCCTAAACCTAATTCACCTAACCCATGCCCTAACCCACCTAATCTGCGCCCTAATCCTAACAACCACACAATTGCACACTTACCTGAATCCGACCCGTAAATCTCCACCACAGTGCTGAAAATAGCAAAGCCACAGAACCGGCCAACCAAATTCTTTCCCTAGGAAAGAATTCGTTGTTCAGCAGCTTCATTATTTTTAGTGTTCGATTAAAACGGGTCTATATTAGAACATTCAAAGTTTTCAAACTTTGATGTTCTGATATAGACCCTATTATAGTACATTATGCACACACTACCAGGATACAACACAAATACAAGTGCAATGTATCATTATATTTTTTAATTGTAAAATTAGGGCTTTTCATGTGTGATGTTTGCTATATGACATTTGTACAGTTACAAAAGATCAGTTAACAAGATATAAGACTGACTGATGTCAAAAATAAATAAAAAAAGAGCAGATATAGAACAGTTGCTCCAATGTATGTTAGACCATGTTAACAATTTGTGCAAGAACAATTATCTGAAATTAAGTGTGAAAAATGTAGTATAGTTAATTTTGGTAAAGAAAATATTTTCCATACCATATCAGTGATACACCTCTCCAAACAGTATACTGTCATAAGTGATCTAGGCACCTTTACTGATCATTTCTTACCTGACCATCTTGTCTCTGCAGTAGTTCAGAAAGTCTATCTGGCTCATCTAATTACCAAATCCATCTCCATCATATACAAATACATTATACAGTTACAAAAGATGAGTTAACAAGATATAAGACTGACTGATGTCAAAAATAAATAAAAAAAGAGCAGATATAGAACAGTTGCTCCAATGTATGTTAGACCATGTTAACAATTTGTGCAAGAACAATTATCTGAAATTAAGTGTGAAAAATGTAGTATAGTTAATTTTGGTAAAGAAAACATTTTCTATACCATATCAGTGATACACGTCTCCAAACAGTATACTGTCATAAGAGATCTAGGCACCTTTATTGATAATTTCTTATCTGACCATCTTGTCTCTGCAGTAGTTCAGAAAGTCTATCTGGCTCATCTAATTACCAAATCCATCTCCATCATATACAAATAAGTCTTAATTCCCCTTTACACATATCTCATCAGACCCATTATTGAATATAGTGCACCTTTGGCATTATTTGTCTAAACCAATCACTCAGGTTAGGAGACCTCAGAACAGACCTCAGAGATTCATCACTATAAAGCTTAGTGGCCTCACAAATCTTCATTATTAGGATAAACCGGTAGCCCTCTCTCTGTACTCTGTCTCTCATACAGTTCTCAGAAGAGATCTGTGCCTAGTCTGAAGTCATGAAAAATCCATGGTACATTAAATCCTCCGTTAAAGGAACTAAACCTCCATCAATGCATAAATAAGATAGCTTGCCATTGCAGATTCATATAATGTATCTGTCACCTCTAGAACAAACGTCCATGTCATGTAGAGCAGCATGCTTACCACTTTTAAAACAAACCTAGATAACTGAATGAGTACAGCAACAACCTCTTTCCTGGTCTGTCTTGTCCTTCTTGATGCTACAGTGAACGTTTAGTTAGGGGTCTTTGAATAAGCTTGTGATAAATTATTTGCCTACACTTGTCTCTAAACCTATACATCTATATTAAACATTTCTGCATCAGTCCAAGATTCCACAATACTTATATAAGTATTCTAATATGCATTATACACACTGTTAGGTCGTATACACTATTTACTTAGCTGATTTTTATCTTATGCCATCAGCACATCTCAATTATTTCTTCTCATAAAGCACATCTCAACATCCAACAAAACAACAGGAGCATAGCTGCTGTACAAACGTCCAGGAATCATGCACTACTTGTAACTGAACCCATCCAACAGCAATAGGAGCATAGCTGCTGTACAAACGTCCAGGAATCATGCACTACTTGTAACTGAACCCATCCAACAGCAATAGGAGCATAGCTGCTGTACAAACGTCCAGGAATCATGCACTACTTGTAACTTAAACTGAACCACGCCAACAGCAAAACTTCAGGAATCGTGCACTTCCAGGAATCATGCACTACTACTAACTGAACCCATCCAACAGCAATAGAGCTGCAGCTGCTGTACAAAAGTCCCACTGAACCCACTGCACTACTAACTGAACTCCAACAAACAACAAACAGCTGCTGCACTGCTGTTTACAGCGTCAGGAATCAAACACTACTTGTAACTGGACAACATCATCAAAACACAACAGGAGTATAGTACAAGTACACTTGTCCTTCACAGCAGCAGCAGGACTGAACAACAACAGCAGCAACACTGCTGTAGCAATCCAACAGCAATAGGAGCATAGCTGCTGTACAAACGTCCAGGAATCATGCACTACTTGTAACTGAACCCATCCAACAGCAATAAGTCAAAAGTATTCGAACATATCACTATGACTATGCATCTTACAATCAATATGAAATCACATGAACACACAGCCAGCCTACAGCACATTACTCAGTTAACTATAGATACTGATAAATAAGCAATGCAGTGTATTTACAGTAGTGGAAGAACATACAACCAATTATTTTACATACCCATAATATTCAATACACGTGCGATTGCTAAACTGCTTGTGCAAATACAATGCATTTTCAGTATATTTCATTTTACCCATATATGTCACTTCTGGGATACTCCAAGTATCACATGCATATCATGTAATCCTATAACCTTTCTTACAAGTATGCAACACATACTCATTGGTACTTGGGTAATATGCTAATCATAACTGCTCAGTTACTTATATTTTAGCAGCATAACAAAGCCTTTACTCATAATATGAGATACCGGTTAGTACAGCTTCTTTGACTGCTTAGGAGTAGCAAACTACCACAATGTTATAGATAACTTGTGTGCTAATATGTATGAACAAATGTCAACTCTGACACACTGCATCCCACTGTTGAGTACTGTGCACACACATGGTGCGGTTGCTCAGATTACCATATATTAGCAGATATCAGTTGTATGTATAGCGAGGAATAACTGTACTGCACAGTACTCTAACTGCCTGCAATAGTCAAGTCATTCATGGAAAGTTGAGGCATTTCTGTAACTCAGTGCATCCTTTACTCCGATATGTTTAGTATTATACAGGTTTACCTACAGGAGTTGTCTTTTGTAAATCTATAGTTGTTCTATGGGATGTGATAACTTCTGAGGAAGTGTGGCTCTCCTAAGCCCTCTGTGATGCCAGAATTATACAGCATCACCCAAGTTTCCTGGTCTGGCTCACCAGCTGATAGGACTGGTGAAGATGGGGTGCCACAGAAGAGTGAGGTTGGGAGCCAGCACTGATGCTCACAGAGAATGGCTTGGCACAGTACTGGGAGGGCCCAACCCCCTCTATATTAGCATCATCCAGAACAATGTGAACTGTTAGCCCAGAGCATTGTTTTATGCAAATCCTCATCACTCCTAAAGTTGTGACTGCTGCCAATTCACCCACTCTGGCCACTGATCAAGGCTCTGGGCTTCACTGTGGCTTCAAGAATGGTCTGCCTTACACCCGGATGACATCGCTATGCCTCATCTGAAGACGGATAAGTAGGCGTAGTCTCCTTATTCCTCTCATCTCTCACCAGCAGTTTCAGATACTGCGGATGCTAACCGATACCAGTCTGTCAGTCTCATGGGAAAGACCTTTTCCCTTTATGCCAGCAGAGGTGGCTTCCTCTGCAAGACTTTTGTATTTTGGCAAATACGTTTGGACTCAAAGATTGGTACACATTGGCACTGTGTGCTACCAGACCCTAAAAGTCTGAAACTTTGCATGCTGAGGTCCCATTAATGATAAATGGCGTTGAGGAACATATGGGACCAATATGTCATAAGTCTATAGTATTTTTAGATACTGAGAAATATAGCCTTACTTCTACATGGAAAATAGTGCAGTTGCATTATACCAAATTCTGTCCACTTATATGTCACTTCATTAATGAACTGCTTAGAAGTAGCACAAACTGAGACGTATCACTTTTAGGTCTATGTTCAATATATAATGGACTATAGTGCTCCTGCCATATCTTTGTACAAGTTGAAGACTTGCATGGGAGATGCTTCCAGTATATATTATAACATTGCTTACATTTGTGAGCCTTCCTTTGGAATTTGTCTATGTAGATAGCTATGTTTCCATTATAATGTTTGCCTGCAATTTTTGTGGACACTGAAGCATATTTCCCACACATGTATGTTGTCCACAGGTGTGTTGCATTCTTAGTATAAAAAGCTATTTGCTATTCACAACTGTCAATGACAGTAGGTGCCATACTCATCCCACCCACAAGATGCATATTGTGGTGGATGTAAAAAGCAGTCTCTGTAAGTTCATTTAGAATATGGTTTTATTCTCACTCTCTCCATAGGTATATACTGTATACATGTTGTAATATTGTAATTCTCTGTTTATGTGTACACACAAACACAGATACATACATGCACTTACATATAACATACATGAGTGTATCATTTCATTGAAGGTAACTGCCTGAAGGAAAATTTGTAGGTACTTTTGACTAACTGTACTGAAAAGCCATGTACTGAAAAGCCATTTCACTGAAGGTTATATAAGTGTATAGATAGTACTTCTGGTGTTATTTTTTTTATCATAGGAGTTATTAGGGATGTAATTTAGACAATTTTATGTGAATTGACACTACTCACCATTACGCTGAACCCTCAGATTTGTAGATGGTTTGTATAGCAGCACTGATTCACTATGTGTGGTGATTTTTTCTTTCTTCCATAGGTATGTGACCATGGAGTTAGAATATATATTTAAGATACTGAATATATAATTAATGGGGGGGGGCTGTGGGGTGCTTTGATGAAATGGGTTTTAGTAAATTGTGCATTATATATACTATATTTACAGTGGATATACAAAGTGTGCACACCCCCTGTTAAAATGCCAGTTTTTTGTGATATAAAAAATGAGACCAGAATAAATCATTTCAAAACTTTCTCCACCTTTAATATGACCTATAACCTATAAAATTCAATTGAAAAACAGACAATCTGTTAGAGGAAAAAATATACAAGATAAAAAACATACAATAAGCTGGTTACATAAGTGTGCACACCCTTAACCTAATACTTTGTTGAAGTACCTTTTGATTTAATTATAGCATTCTGTCTTCTTGGGTACACACCTGCCATCAATTAAAAAGACTCTGATTAACCCCAAATAAAGCTCAGCTGTCCTAGTAGGATTTTCATGATATTTACTCAGTTGACCACTACAGCAAAAGCCATGGTTCACAGAGAGCTTACAAAGCATCAAAGGGATCTTATTGTCAAAAGGTATTAGTCAGGAGAAGGTTACAAAAAAATTTCCACAGCATTGGATATACCATGGAACACAGTAGAGACAGTCATCAAAAAGTGGAGAAAATATGGCAGAACAGTGAAGTTGCAAAGAATTGGAAGTCCCGCCAAAACTGATGAAAAGATGAGATGAAAACTGGTCAGGTAGGCTGCCAAGAGACGTACAGCAACACTGAAGGAGCTGCAGGAATTTCTGGCAAGTACTGGCTGTGTACTACATGTGACAACAATCTCCCATATTCTCCATATGTCTGGACTATGGGGTAGAGTTGCAAGATGGAAGCCCTTTCTTACACAGGAAAAACATCCAGGCCCAGTTAAAATTTGCAAAACAATACATCAAGTCTCCCAAAAGCATGTGGGGAAATGTGTTATGGTCTGATGAGAGCAAGGTTGAACTTTTTGGCCACAATTCTAAAAGATACATTTGGTGCAAAAACACTTCACATCACCAAAATAACACCATCCCCACGGTGAAGCATGGTGGTGGCAGTATCATGGTTTGCGGTTGCTTTTCTTCAGCTGGAACTGGGGCTTTATTCAAGGTGGAGGGAATTGTGAACAGTTCCAAATACCAGTCATTTTGGACCAAAACCTTTAGAATCTGCTAGAAAGATGAAGAATTTCACCTTTCAACATGACAATGACCCCAAGCATATGTCCAAACCAACAAAAGAATGGCCTCATCAGAAGAAAATTAAAGTTTTTGAATGACCCAGCCAGAGCCCAGACCTAAAATCCAATAGAAAATCTGTGGGGTGACCTGAAGAGGGCTAAGCACAAGAGATGCCCTTGCAATCTAACAGCTTTGGAGTGCTTTTGCAAGAAGAGTGTGCAAATATTGCCAAGTCAAGATGTGCTATGCTGATAGACTCCTACCCAAGAACACTGAATGCTGCAATTAAATCAAAAGGTGCTTCAACACAGTATTAGTTTAAGGGTGTGCACACTTAAGCAACCAGCTTATTGTACATTTTTTTTTTTATATTTTTTCCCCTAACATATTAGTTTTTCAATTGAATTATACAGGTTATAGATCACATTAAAGGTGAAAAAAAGTTTTGAAATGATTTATTGTGGTCTCATTTTTTATATCACAAAAACTTGGCATTTTAGCAGGGGGTGTGTACACTTTTTAGATCCACTGTATATATACTAACTCCATGGTTGCACAACCAGAGAGAAGAGAAAAAGAGAAGCAAAGCGCAGCACATAGTGAATCAATGCAGGAGCACAAACACAAGCATCTACAAATTTGGAGGTACAAAAGAATGCTGACCATTGCAATCCACACATGGTCTGCTTGACTCACTTCCCTAATAACTCCTCCTACTAGAAAAGGACACCACCACATACTTTCTACAAACTTCTTAATTTCCTAATGTCTTTCTGGCCAGCTTGGTACATATGGGCATCTTGAGAAAATGCATACAACCTTTTAATCCTTAAAGAAACTAACACAGTATGCAAGAGATGTACATACATAACTTCATTGGAGGGAAAAATCTCACTTACAAACAAGGTTATCAAGAACTCACACACTACATCCTTTACACATACTGCTCACCACACACACCAAGGCACTTAAAACAAACCTTCCCAAACCTCAGAACCCCTAAGCCATCAAACAGCTGCACCTTTCCTCAGCAATCACTAAAGCACAACAAATGCAAAACCCAATACAACACACAAACCTAGACTCAATGATCCCCCAAGAACAAAGCCCATAAGACAAAAATTTTACCTACTACTCTTGTCATAGGAGATTCTATTGTATGACACACAGATGCCCCTCAGCAGTCTGGACAAGGCAAAGATAATGGTTAGCTGCCTACTTGTTGCTAGGATCTGCAATATTTTCAAGTCCTTTTTCTTGACCTAGATATATCAGGCTTTACAATTGTAATTATCTGCCAGTGGTCTGGACCTTCACAAGAGCAGTAAAGTTACTCCTCTCCTACTCATCCCCCTCCATCCATTATAGACCTGTCACCACCCTTAAACTAAAAAGAACTTGATCTGAAGAGTGACAGGAATAGACCAATATTGTGTTTACAATACAAACATACCTGCTGCAGAGACCCTATAAATGAAACTAATCTGCTTTCTTCCTCCCATATTCTACACCTTTTAACAGTCATGGTGCATAAAGTGTGGACCCACTGTTCTTTGTATATTGGAAAACCCAACGCAGGTTGGCTGCCTAACAGATTGTCTTTTCTTTTATACATTCTAGGGCTTAGGAAAAACTAAAACTGAAAAAATTCAACTTTACCTGTAAACATACGTTTTTCTTTTGTGGTGGTGTAGGCAGGATCCTCCCACTCCATTCACCCTCACTGTGCTTGGGCTCACTTTGTTCCACTACCCTACCCCTAATTCTCACCCACCCCATTATTCCTCCTTTTATTCTAAGCTTACCAAACCCACCACACACAATCATTCAATAACCACCCAAACCCTCCCATAATACCAATTAGTAACTGTCTAATCATCACACATACCTCTCCACCTTGCCCCCTAGCATTTTTACTCTTAAAGCTATACATCCCTCACACACCATCTACTCAGTATCCTGCACTATCTTTACTGATAAGTTATACACCACAATTATAACAATGTCACTCTTACATATTTCCATCCTCAGTTTACTTACAATAGTCCTCCATTTTACCTCATATCATAATCACATGCATCCACTCTCCTACATACCCCTTCTTCACACCACTTCATACCTACCATACTAATATCTCCATAGCAGCACACCTCTAACAGCTCCAAAGTAAAACTACTCACATACAGATATCAGGTTCCCCACATTTAGTCCACAAAAATATTGTAGTCCAATACCCAAACTGTAACACCATTTCTTACACACAAAAAACTGAAACTATGTGGGGACATCAAAGCAAACCCACAGAGCAAGAACCGCTTAGTTCTAACACCACTTATCCTCAAATAATCACCAACCTACGATGCAACAACTCAGATTTTCTATTTATCAATATGAACCTCATGAGGAAGCCTCCTAAATAAAGTACATGAACTTCATGCTTCCCTCTCCCTTTACACCCCTGCCATTATAGTGTTAAATGAAATGTAGCTAAAAACCCCACATAAAAGACAATGAAATCCTAACCCCAGGCTACAACATCCATAGAATAGCTAAAACAAAGAGCGGTGGAGGTATTATCATAATATATGAAGACACTCCAACTTGAACAGTTACAAATAACCCCCCCCAAGTCCTCAGCAATGCTGAAATACTGACCTGCTGTCTTGAAGTCATCCCTAACAAATACATCATCACAGCCTATATCCCTCCCTGAAACAAACCATCCATTATTGAAAACCTATCTTGGTCATCCTCCTCCAACTAAGAAACCATAATAATGGGGGATTTCAATACTGACCAGTATACCTGTGCCTCAGATAACCTTTCCAACTTCATAAACCTATATGGATTTACCCAATTGATAAATTCACCAACTAGGACAAGGATAGTCCATCTTACACCGGTCCTTAACCAAAAACTCACTGGTCCATCACTCGGGGTGTTTTCCAGACAGCTTACGTGACCACCTACCCACCTATCTACGTCGGCATCAACCTAGTCCAGCAAAAAATGTCATTTGGGCTGCAACAAAAAACAGTTTTCAGCCACCAGCTTTAATTTATTCCTACAACACTGCAACTTTATACCTTTAATACATCTCCACCTATACTACACTGTTGAGTACTGTAACAACAAATTTCTTGACATTAACAGATTTGCTCCCCTCAGAAATGTCCAAGTTGAATCAAACTATGCTACTCGGCTTACCAAAGAAACCATATAGTTACTCAGAGACAAAGCATGGTCCCAATATCAGGGTAACAAAAAACAATATTCCTTTGACATCTACCAACAATTAGGAAACAAGTAAAAAAAATCAAAAATGACAAAACATGCTATACCAAAACACAACAAACTCACCAAAGCAACCCCCCCCCCACAAAAAAAATCCTGGGGTGCTGTTAAACAACTTCAACCTGATCAGTCCTTAAATCCAAGCCCCACTACCACAAACACTAAAGACAGCCTATCCAACTAGTTTTGCTCATTGTTTACCAACTCAGTACTATCCCTGGTGAATAACAATGCTCCCCTATTTACCAACTCAGTGCTATCCCTGGTGAAAAACAATGCTCCCCTATTTACCAATTCAGTACTATCCCTGGTGAATAACAATGCTCCCCTATTTACCAACTCAGTACTATCCCTGGTGAAAAACAATGCTCCCTTATTTACCAACTCAGTACTATCCCTGGTGAATAACAATGCTCCCCTATTTACCAACTCAGTACTATCCCTGGTGAATAACAATGCTCCCCGATTTACCAACTCAGTACTATCCCTGGTGAATAACAATGCTCCCCTATCCATCCCTACTTCAACAGTAGCCACCACCAACTCTTTCTCCCTAAAACAAATCCAAACAAGCAATATAAAAAATGTTAAAAAAAACCTAAAGCCCACATCCATAGCCACTGACCTCCTTCCTAACAAGTATCTCAAGCTAGTAGCTGATGCAGTCTCCTACCCAATCTCTCTATTGATCAGTCACAGAGCAGTATATTCCCAAAGTCTGAAAAATATCCTCTGTCATTCCCCTATATGAAGTTGGCACCTCAACAGTATTTTCCAACTATAGACCAATAGCCATTTTAATCTGGTCTATGTTAAATCATCGAACACTTAAAAAAGCGAACAATGATTTATTGAACCCATGTAACTGAAAGCTTACAAACTGGAATGCTTAGAACAACAATTTTTTTCCAAGGGAAAAAAAATCGCTGTTCCACAAAACAAAAACAAAAAATATTAAGACATTAAAGTGAGGGGTTGCTCCCATACCACCTGATGTGGGGGTGGTGCCCCCTACACTCCCATATTTAAATATACCAACTCTGAGATCATACTACAGTCACAAAAATGGCAAAGTAATGGAAGCAGCCAAGCGATTTCTTTCCCAGGGAAAGAATTCGCTTATATGCCGTTTCACTATTTTGCCTTTTCATGATTTCAGGTTTGATCAAGACACAGTCAAAATAATGCATCTTTGATCATTTAGTAGGAACCCTTTTAATCACCCCCATCAAAAATCCTTGAAAAATGCATACACATAGAACTCATGGAGTATCTGTAACAACTTGCTATTCAATACATAGCATGGATTGTGTCCTGAATAGAGGACTAATACTGCCATTTTAAGCTTTACTAACTCAATAAACCAACTGAAAAATGAAGGCCAACACTTCTCCTCTATCTACCTAGATATGTCATAGGCACAGTATCACACCAAAAGCTTTTAAATGAGCTCTCTTCCCTAAACTTGTCCCACTCAGCTTTCACTTGGTTCCAGAATTACCTATGAAGATGACAGCAAGCTGTAAAGTGGCAAAATAATCTGTCATCCCATTTACCCGTTACAGTCTGTGTTCCCCAAGGAACAATTTGTGGACCACTACTCTTCACTGTCTTTACAAACAAACGTCATACTGCTACCAACCTTGCAACCATAATTCAATATTCAAATGATTCCGGTCTAATATGTGATGCACCTTTCCTTCTGCAACTACAAGAAAAAAAATCCTTATCAGCTATAGAAGCCTACCTCTTCTGCTATCAGCTCATCCTAAATCGAAACCAAATTACTGCTTTTCTACAAAAAAAGTCCACTGATCAGCAATCACCCTTCCTCATTTATTCAGCCAACAAAACCATTAGTGAACCTCTCTCTCATACCAAACTACTCAGTGTCACCATTGATAGTAGCCTGAGATTCAATAAACACATAGCACTAATCATCAAAATGACCCACATTAAACTAGACTCACTCTACAGAATTAAACCATTCCTAAAACTCCACCAGGCTAGCAGTTACTATAACCTACCTTCTTTCTTCCTTGCTGTACACATCTCCAATCTTTACAAACCTTAATAATAAAAACCTGACCAGGCTTGAGGCCTGCTACCACAAAATCACTAGATTTCTAACTTTGCCACAAACTTGTGATACAGATCCCACCACTGTGCAGCCTTGCATCAACTTACATGGCTGGAATTACCAAACCTCTTATGCATAAATCAACTTATAACTGCCCATAGCACCGTAATCAACCAAACAAATGCCCAACACTCCAGAACCTCATTCAATCGTACTCAGATAACAGAACCCTACAATCTATTGACAAAGTCCTGTTAAAGGTCACCAAATCAAACAGTTGTGGTGAATCACTTTACTCCAACATTATTTCCAAAGTGTGGAACTCCATCCCCCAACACATCCTTAACAGTACCAACACAACTTCTTAAGGCACACTTATTTAATAACTGGCTCTGCTCATGCACCTCCCCTGGTTGCCTGAAATAGATATCCCTTTGCTTCTTTCCTATTTATTACCTCTCTCACTATCCTAACTATATTTCTAATCTCCTTTCTCTTTTTCTCTTCCACTTTCATCTATCTTCCCTCTCTTTACCACCTCATCTCCCCCACCTCTCCTTTTCCCCTACTCCCTTCTAATCTTTTTCCAATAACCCCATCAGTAACTAAAAAAATGTCATTGGCTGTCTTACTCTATCTATACTGCTAGATACAGAGGCTTACTTAAATATTTGTTAATTTTGATGCCAAGACTTCTCACCAAGAGTCAATGACCCCAATATGGCTATGTTAAAGCAACAACATTTTAGAGCTCTGCATAACTATACCTAAAAATATGAAAATATTTTTTCTAGGAAATATTTATAATATATTAATATTTTAGACTTTTTTCAATTTTGGTGTAAATATTTAAAAGTTTTCCTTTCAGTTTTATCTGGAGAATATATAAGCAAATGAAGCTGTGCAACTCTAAGCACACTCATACTGACTCTTCCTTGAAGAAAGAATTACAACTGGTAACATCCACTCTGAAAGAACTATCTTTGAAGATTGATGGTTTCCAAGAGAACATAGAAAACTTAAGTGAAATCTGTGTCTAACAAATGGACATCTTTAAAGAAATGATTCAACAAACAAAAATTTGTGACATGGAAATTGTATTAAATGACATAGATGGAATACTTAAAGAGGAAGAATCACAAACTGACTTTCTTCTCAAATAGAATACCTGGTTACTTAAGATTGATGACCTAGAAAAATAGGGAAAGAAGATTCGATATCAGGATTTTTGGTCTTCCAGAGAAAATGGAAGGTGAAGATATAATCTCTTGTCTGACTACTTGGATTCCTGAGATTTTAAACTTACAAGAGGGGCTTTCTTATGAAATTGAGGGAGCTCATAGGGCATTTGGCAAACCTCTTGTCTTCTTCTCCACTAAGCTCCACTGTCATAAAGTTTTTATCTTACATTGACAAAGAATTAGTACTTAACACTGTCTGGACAAAAGCTCCGTTGAAGTATAAACAGAACTTAAGATTTAAAAATGACTTTTCAACTAAAGCACTGGACATGAGGAAAAGATGCTGGACTCTGGTAAAGTCTCTTAAGTAGAATAATATGAAAGTGCAAACAATCTGTCCTGCTAAAATTAAAATTCACTTGCAAAATGAAACAAAAACCTTTAATAATGTTGCAAATGCTTCATCTTATATTCAGAACAACATTATACCTTTTCCAAAAGGCATAGTCATCCTTTCCCCTAAAAATAGCTTTGGAGAAAAACACTTGGGCAGACTAAAAAAAAAAAAATAAAAGAGCATCTGCACCCAAATTACTTTTACTCAAAGTCTTCTCAAACACATAATAGCCTTTTTGAGTTTCAACTTTTACAATCAGTACTTGTTTCTTGTCATGAAGTTGCTCAAAGTTTAATCTAACAGATATGCCACATTTTTTAATACAAAAAAGGGAAAGTGAAAAAAGGATAAGGGTGGAATTTTTTTTAATTTTGTTTAAATTAGTTTCTGTTGTGTCACTCAGACAGTCATCGTATGCATCTCCAACTCAGCCTTAATCTGCTTCTTACAGGTAAATAGTTTAGCTTACTAACATAATTGCTTTAAACATTTGCTTCCAGTGCTTTATTATCCTTACTTAATCATTTAAAATGAAAATAATCTAGAAATGAGAGAAGGAAAGAATATTAGCCTTTGTTTTTCTGTACACTATGTATGAATGCATCATGCAACTAAGCATTCTGATGAAACATTTTTCTAGTATTATTTTCATCTCTTTTGGCAAGCAATAAATCTTTACAATTACTTTTCTAAATAACTTCATATGATAATATTCAGTCCATGGTGGGGGAATAGTAACTAACATACAAATGAGTGTTTGCTGAAATTTTCATATGTTACTTGTTTAAATGTAGGTGGGTATTTTATTTTTATTTTATTTAACAATTGTTTACTAGTAAAGCCCAACATGGAACAAGCTGATTTTCATCAGAGGCCCAGGAAGAAACACTCCAAACACATATCTTTGTAACGTGGGAGGAAACTGGAGTACCCAAAGGAAACCCACACAAATGCAGGGAGGATATGCAGATTCCACACAGAAGACACCTCAGCTGAGAATCAAACAGGAGAACTTCTTGCTGTGAGGTGACAATGTTAACTTGGGTACCACTGCACCATCCTAAATGGCCTAAACTTGTCTTACTCTTGAAGTTTAATGAGACTTTCTCATCGTTGGATTTAGTATTTATATATGTGTAATTGATATTTATAAATGCAATATTGGTATTAGTAGTGAAACTGGATATAAGCAGACAGATATCTTTTGTGATTTATATTTGATTTATTATCAGTAATCTGAAAACTCATCAAGGGAAACCTTCTGTTTTGTGTAGGTTATAATCATTAAAATAAATACATATACTTATTTAGATTTATTTTAACTATATCCACATAATTCTTTTTTCTCTTATGTTTGCTGGAGATGTGTCATCTTCCAATTATTTTTATTAAATTATTAGAGTTTCATATAATCATTTTAACTAATAGAGCTATCTTGGCATAAGTAATGAGTTATGCTGGGCAGTGTAATAGATTTTTTTTGACATTCTGTTGGACTAGGAATTTAGATAGTTTCATGTTTGATGTGAAATTTATATATTTTTATTGTGTTACTTATTTATTAATTTTTTCATTATTTTTATTATAAGGCCTGCATTTTCTTTTTTCCTACTGACAAATATGCTCATACTTCTCACAAATATCAATAATTTATGTTCAGTAATTATTTTTTGAAAAACGAGTTATGGGATCTTAGCAATACATTTTGATAATCTAGAAAATGTACTCAGAAATATATGGATTTAACCTTACTATCTTTTAACACTAAAGGTTTAAACACCCTAAGGAAGCAAACTAATTTGTTAAGGTATTTAAATAATAAGGCTCAAGCAGTTCTCCTTCAGGAAACTGATTTCAAACCAACTGAAAAGGATGTTTAAAAGCCTGGTAATTTCAATGTACTTTAAGGCCAAGAGAAGAGGTGTTACGATATTATGGAAGGGAACTACAGTTATCCCCAAATAATTTATAAGTACAAAGATCAATAATTTTTTTTTGCTCTTATTATCTTAAGTTTTAATAATAGATTATGGACCATAGTACATATGTATTGGTTTCTAGGTATGGGTAAAATATTGCAAAAAAATTTTTGATTTTAGCAGATACTTATAAGGGTAATTTAATACTGGGGAGATTTTAATTGCATCTTGGGAAATTCAGATACCACTAACAAAAAATTGTGAAGACTGATGTCCGCTACTAAAACCTTCAAAAAATGGATTGATTCCATTGACACGTTTGACACTTTTGAAATGAAAGTTTTCAAATCATTGCATTTTTCTCATTGGGATCATAAGTATGATATCCAAATAAGAATAGCTAGAGTTTTAGTTTTTCAAGACTTGACCACTAAAATCTCACAATTTATTACAACTCCATGAATATGATGCACTTGTTTTTAAATTCCAAACTGACTTTAAAATAGTATCTATTTCAACTAGAATTCCAGCCTGTATAACTAAAATTAAAGACTTTAAACCTTGGTTAATCTTGGAAATACATTTCTTTTTTGACACTAATAAAACTTCTGATGCCAATATTGTAATGATTTGAGATTCCTTGAAAGCTTATATCTGGCAAAACTCTTGCTTTGTATAAGAATAAAATTAAAGAATGGGAATCAGAACTACAACATATTCAAGCTAAAGTTTTATTAGGCAAATCCAAACTTTCTAGAGATATTAATTCTACTTTGAAATAGAAGAAATAAACTATATCTTGATATTATAACTCATAAAACAAATTTGGCAATGGAAAGATTAAAAGCTAGCTCTTATTTATCTACAAAACATATGCAGGCATTATCAATGACAATCAAAATGCATTCTAAAATTAACAAAATAAGACCTAAAGGCACAAGAGAGACTATATCTGATATTGGAGATATTCTCAACACCTTCAAATATCATTATACTTCTCATAATATAGATGACAGAACAGACATAAACTCTTATAATTTAAAACTAGATTCTCTTAATATTAAGAAAATTCCAAAAGAACTGCATTCTAAACTTCAAAGACACATTTTATATAAAGAAATTACAGATACAATTAAAAACCTAAAACCTAATAAAGCACCAGGAATAGATGGAATAATAACAGAAATTTATAAGCTTTTACCTTCCCCTATTATGACTTTCCTTCATAAAACAAAGAATAGGGGAAACAGAATGATTGCTCTTTTATTAGTTTTATTATCAGACACTTGATTACATTTTTGTTTTTTTCTTTCACAAAACCTTGCATGAAATACAGGAGTGGTTCCTCCTTCTTGGAGATACCCTTACATTACACCTATTCTTAAAGAGAGCAAAGACCCTCAGTTTTGTAACTCATATAGACCTATTTCTCTCAATGATCATAATTTATGCCTATCATCACAGACCGAATAAAAGAACCATTACTTCATATAATTAATTTTGATCAAACTGGCTTTATATACATAATCGTCATATCCATGATAATAATTAGAAGAATCTTCATTCTCAAAATGACAACTACTTAAAGTTTTCTTCAAGGTCAGTCTAATAACTTTTGGTATTCACTTTGACATATTATGCAATATAATATTCTTATACCTACGCAACTTAATCTTATAAATACTATATGCATTGATTTTAGGAAATTCATTCTTGCAAATATTGACACTAAAATATGGTTTGAGGTTATAATCCCTTTTAGTATCAGAAAAAAACAATCTGTTGACAAAATGCATAACAATGTAATGTATTTAATTAGTGGGATACTAAAATTTTTAGATGTTGACATCAGCATTTTATAGAACACAATGTTAATGAGGTTAATCATTTAATAAAAGATTTTGATCTATATACTAAGGGCTGTCTATTACTTCAAAGCATAATAGCTCAATCTTAAGATTTTTGTAGTGCCTGTAATGCATCATTCTTTAAAGAATCTTATAAATTGATAGATTAATTATATGGAATTATATATAACAACTCTCAGATCAGAAATCTAAATCCAAGTTGAATAAAATTTTAATGACATACAAGAAAAAACTCAAGAAAAGTACTAGAATTGGGTTCCTATTACATGAACAAACTTTTCAAAGTTCGAATGTCATATGGTCGACACCATATGATCGAACATTGAAAAGTTTGAAGGTTAAATGTAACGGCACTGTACAGTGAAGAATGGGAGAATTTCCCTTTTCAGCACTGCTCAGAGTTGGTATATTTAAGTAGGGGGGTGTGGGGGATGCAGAGGGGTTTGCCCCCCTGCTCGGAGAGTTAAGGTAAGTTTTTTTTTTTTCGATGATTTATTATATATTCAAAGTTTCAAACTTCGATCACATGTTGTCGAACATATGGGATTTGAAGTTTTGAAACTTTGAATATATAATATAGACCCCTGGATTTATATCAGCATGAATCAGTTTTCCAGTTTTTCTTGAGAATATTATCAAATTTTATCTTCAATCAGATTTACTTCTTGGTCACAACATTGGAGAATATTCACTTGGAAATTTTTGTATAGAGCATTTCTGACTCCAAACAAGTCGACTAAATTTGCAAAAAATAACTTATTTTGTTGGAGATGTGAACTTGAATGTAAAGCTGATTGGACACATTTTATAGTTGGTACATGTTAAAACATTTTTGGAATAATATAAATGATTTTTGAAGGCTTTGTTTCATGATTCCTTTTCATTATCAAAATCTTTGATTTTGTTAAACATTAACAATGGCACTGCTTTAAATCAAGGAAATGTATGCCTACTTTGGACTATTTTGGCTGCTGCAAGGAAAAATATAATGTAAAAGTGGAAATCGTCTGATGTACCATCCTTTGCTGAATTCTCTCTCCTAAGTGAAACAGCAACATGGTAACCAAAATTAAAGAACTGAGAACCCATCCAAAACTTTTTATTAATAACCCTTGGAAAACAAATATCTGCACTCATTGGTACTCTTCAAATGGAGCCTGATTCTTCAACTGGGAAATAAAATTCATCTTTTATTTATTCATTTAATTAGGACTGTACTGTTTTGTTTCTTTTTCAGGCCTTTGTATATGTTGTAAATAGTTGTTTTTTTCCTCATCTGTTTAAAAATTTTGCTACTAGTTGTTTAGATTACTATCATGTATTATTTATTATCTTCTTAATATAACAATGACCCACATGTTCTACTCAAATTATTTCATATTGTTAATTCTAATTGTTGTAATCTGTACACTGACTAATCTAGGACAGTCATTTTGCTGTTACTTCTCTCCATGGGTAAATGATCCACCTGCACTATGCAATTTTTAGTTCACTGCAAATACTATATGATATACTTACTGTACTGTCACATCCTGAATTTACCACCCACATTTCACCTGGATGTTATCATTCTCTTCATGGGTAAATGACCTACCTGTAGTTTACAATTTATAGTTCACTGTAAATACTATATGATGTACTATTGGACTGTGACATTATAAACTTATGTATTTTGACAATCGATTATTATATACTTGTACTTAGAGCTTTTTTCCCCAGGCCTCCAATGAAAATGGGCTGCTAGTCCAGTTGGACATCCCTGGTAAAGAAATATTAAATAAATAAAATAAATATCATGCGCACACTCAAGTCATTGCACCATAGGTATGTATGTGATTCTACCATAGTCCCTGTGGGTGCAAATGACCTGAGACATACCTCACAGGACTATATAAAAAGACATTATGGCTCTCCCTGAATATGTGTCAGAGATAGGCATGTGCCTTGCACTGGAGCAGCATTTTACCTTCACCAAGGATGATGCCACAGTATGAACAGAAAACAATTGACTTTAATAACTGCTTTACCTTTCAGTGTCATTCCAGGAGGATCCAATATCTATCAGCATGGGAGGACACTGTTAACAGACCACATTGCTTTCTTAAGGATAGTCTGCACTTGTTCCCCCTGAGTTTTCAGATATTGGCTAAAGCTTTATCCACCCTCAAAGCTTTTTTAGGCAATTTCAAAATGACAAAACTACTGTTCATTGCTAGGAGCCTAAACAATAAATTCCATACGCTATGACCTCTCCTCACTTTGGAGAGAGTGGATATCTGTGATGTTACTTAGACTTGATTTAAAAATGCAGGAAGTACTCCAGCAGTGCAAGGCTACAGTGTCTTCCACATGTTTAGGCCAACAGCAGCACAGACAAAAGGTGAAACACTTCAGGCTAAAGCCGGAAGTGTTTCAATCTATATTACCAAAAAATACAACACCAGCTTGGTTAAGCAGGATGATGCCCTGGAGTTCATCCACATAAAAGTCTCCATAGACAAGGCTCCTTATGTCCTGGCCAGCTACAGGTCATCCTCTATGACCCACAATGCTCACAACTCTTTCCTAGACCTATTAGAGGCACTCTCCATCCAACCAAATACCCTATACATGAGAGACTAACTACCCCTCTATAGACTGGGAAATATAATTGACTAACTCAAGGGCACAATGTTTCCTAGACTATCTACAAATACTCTAGACCAGATAGTATGCACACCCACCAGAGGATCAAACATACTGGACCTAGTACTCACCAACAGGGAAGAGCACTGTTCCCTTGGCTGTGTCACATCCTCATTGGTGAGATTGGACCACAAAGTTATCTTTGAAGCAAAAGTCAACCTGGAAATTCCAACTAAAACTGTAACATATATTTTAAAGCAACTAAATCCTGTTAAGAGATAGTTTGTTAAACTTTACCATTCCCCCAAATCCAGAGGGCACAACTACCTATGTAGAATTATTCAAGGAAATCACATACAAACATGTAAGTGGCTGTATTAAGGTTATTATACCTATCAGAAGTAAGCCTAAATGTTAAACCAGAAACAAACCCTACTGATGAAATCCTTACCTTAACAGAGTATATAATAAAAAGAAAAAAAAACTCATGGCAAAAATCAGAAAGAGCAACTCTCATAAACAAGAGCTTTCCGATTCAACTAAATGAGAAGCTAAAAGGTTTACTAAAGTCCAAAAAGGCCAATTAAGAGGTTAGGATAACTCACCCATGCTAAGGACACTCACGAGCCTTCTTCAGCTACAGTATGTCAGGAACTTTAAAGGTAACACTCAGAAATATGCAGAACTGGTCATAAATGGCATAAGCTTCAAAGACCAAGGTGATGTAGGTTATCTAGCTGATAAATGTAGCTCTAACTTCACCCCCACTCCCCCACCCCATGAAATCCATTCTAGTAAATCCCCCAACTATCAACAGGGACCAGTTCCTGATGACAATCACTAAGGCCAAAAATACTGCCTCAGTAGCCCTTGACAATATCCCTTGTTGCCTCCTAAATAGCCTTAAACATGACCTAGCAGGGCAACTTCAGGCACTTTTCAACTACAGCCTCAACACAGGTTAGGTGCCAGGTGAATGGAGGGCTGCAACGGTCATCCCTTTTCATTAGGGTGGGCCATCAAGCTAACCCTGGGAACTACATGCCCCTCAGTCTGACAATAATATGCAAAGTCATGGAACAAATTATCATGGAAATGATAAACAAGGACCATTGGTAACCTACAGACTCTGGACCCATCCCAGTTTGCTTTAATGGAAGGTCTTTCCTACTCAACTTGGTAGAATTCTTTGGGAGGGTCACCAAGGCTGTGGATGAAGGGGGGAAATGGTGCATACCACCTACCTTGACCTGTCAAAGGCATTTGATACAATACCTCAATCAGGTATTATTGACAAACTGAGTACTAGGCATAAATTCTTACATAACTCGATGGACTGCTGTCTGACTCACAGACAGAACCCAAAAGTCAGGATTGGTGAGACCACTTCCACCAGGAGAGAGATCATCAGGACAGTACCTCAGGGCTCCATGTTGGGCCCGCTCCTGCTTGCCATCTAATTCCTGGAAGTCAAGGCTAATGTCAAAGGCCTCTGGTTCACCAAGTTCACAGATGACTAAGTTGGGAGCCATCACAGATTCCCCCTGTGACACTGGCATCCTTTAAGAGGGTCTAAGATAAACAAATGACTGGTGCCAAAGCTCAGCTCAACATGAAGTGCATTATAGTGCCCTTTAGGAAATCATCCACACAAGCTAATTACTCCATCAATAAAATACCATTAAGACTTGATTTAGTAGTTAGGGATCTGGCAACCCATGTAGACAGTAATCTGGCCTTCAGCCAAGATAGTAAGAAAATCATTTCTATGCCACTCAACTCATAAGCAAGAGAATGGCATAAAGGTCCAAGGAAGTTATAGTTCCGCACTACTCAGCCGTCATCAGACCCTGAGTACAAACTCCCTTTGCATGTACCTAAACAGGCACTTGCATCATTTGGTATGCCTCAAAGGTTCCTCGCCAGTAGAATATAGGTATGAATATCTTGTCCTACACACATCACTTTATTAAAGTCTTATCTCTGTACTCGGTCTCTTACAGGTTACTGAGAAGCAGTCTATGCCTGGTATATATTGTATCCTCATATCCAGCTCTGATGGATCCCTTTAACATCTGCAAAACAAACAGCTCCAGAAACACTAAATCCAAGGACCTGAACTTTGCTACGACATAAATAAAACATACTAGAGAAATCTATGTGTCTCAACCCCATTTGCAAAAATGGGGAAAATGTTGTGTAGGGTTGTGATGGAGATTATATATATCTCTAGAGAGAGACTGATAGTTGTTACTGTTTAATTTAGTCACATCCAATTCTTTATGACTTCAAGGGCTTTAGCAACCAGGCCTGTAGGCCTATCATCAACTGCTTTTCTAATTTCTTGCAGACAATCTGCCTGCCCTCCTTCCTTTACTGACATCAGTGACAGACTTCTAAATCAGTCTTTGCATTTGAGCTCTCATTTTTGCAAGCCCTGGAATTCACCAAGTAGAACACAGACTTCTTCCTGGCTGTTTTCATACCAATTAAGGCAGAATCTGACATACTACCCGGTATAGTTGTGCTCCTATGTAGCATCTTTGTAACCCAGTACATTGCAGAAGTCCTCTTTACTCTGTTTTACATGTAAAGGTCCCACTGCTTGTACTTGTTTTATTAAGTCATAGTTGCTGTGGATGTAGTTTCTTAATTGCTAAATATTGATGCACTAAACAAGCTCACAGAACTTACAGTTTAACCCATCTCCAGCACTAGTGCAAACCACAGGACTCTGAATTTGTAGTCTCCTTTAGAGATGTTCAAAGGTTCATAAATTAGTACTAGGCTAACTGTCCTTGTGGGCCACCTTAAGCTTAGCCAGTTACCCCATGCATGAATCAAACTTTGCACCTTGCATCTGTAAAGTAGACACCTTAACCATTATACCAACCTCTCACCCCTACTGGACCATTTTACTTTGGAGTTACCCATAATTGCTATGTCTGTTCAACTTAGTTTGTAACTCACAGAAGCCCAGCTGTCTGGAGAGGAATTTCCCTGTTGGCTGGTTTCACTTTTGTGTACTTGCACCTACTTATTGTATTGAGCACCTGTTCTGTTTTTACACATTTTATTCACCTCCTGTCCCCCTTCTGTCACCTGTGTGTTTTCTCTCATACTCTCTCTCATCCTCCTCCACAAATCACCTGCCAATAAACTTTTTTAGTTTCTACAAAACATAAAATGGTTCCCCCAGGTATGCATCCAAATCACCCTAAGAACCAACCTTTCAACTAACTTTTTCCAGAAAATGGCAGTCACCACACTTATTAAACACCACTACCATCTGTAACACTTCTAAACAAATTATAATCTCACAAATTGCATTGCTTTCACTCCTACTGATTTTGTGGTTAACAGATTACCATTCCTTTCAATACCACCACTACTAACACTACCACAGCTCATCACAACATCCAACCGACTACGCTGTACTGTAACCATCACCACTGCCTTCAACAGTATAATAACTGAAAGCGACAGCCACCCTTCTACTCTGTACCATACTGCATCCTACTCCACTACCATCATCACTATTACAGCTCATTAGGATATCCACACTATGACTCTGTACCATACTATAGCCCTTTCTAGTGCCATCAGCACCATCACAACTCATTACAACATCCACCGTGCTACTCTGTACCATACTGTAACCCTCTTCATGTCATCAGTACTATCACAACTCATGACAATATCGGCCTTGCTACTCTGTACCATACTGTAACCTTCTCTAAAATAAACATTTAACTTTACTTCCTCTAAGTTCTCTCAGTTTACCAATACCCTGCTGTAAAACAAAGTGAACTACATAAAAAATAATGTTGAAACTATTATTCACCTTCAAATATAAACATACTTCAATGTGGAGACATTGAACCAAACCCTAGTCCTTATTCCACACTCATTCTAGTAACACATATAACTGCAAAAAGAATATCATATGAACATAAGAGAAATGTGTAACACAATGGGTTCATATTGCCCCATTGAAGGCTGTTTCACCCAATGCAAAGAAACCCAAACTAGTTTACTGAAACCACTATATACTAAATCTGCACAGGAGCGGCCTTAGATCAACTGGTGCCCTAGGTAAAAGGGCTCCACGGCACCCCCACACACACACACCATCCAGTGCCCTCATCCTGGTCTACCTGTACCAAATAAATACTGGAAAAGTGCCCCTGCTAGACTGGCGCCCTAGGCGGCTGCCTAGTTCACCTATGCCTAAGGCCGGCTTTGCCAACTCGGAGGTCACATACCAGTGCAGAGAAAGGTGATTTCCACTTGCATCAAAGGTGGCTTCAGTTTCTTTGTGTTGCCTGAAATTGTCTTGACAGACTGACATGCTCCATAACAAAATATCTACCCTGCATAGTTGGATTCACTGCAGTAAGCCTGACATTTTGGCTTAACTGAAACATGTTTTAAACCACACATTTCAGATAAATACTTCCACTTGAATGCAATATTATCAGAGCTGACAGAGCCTATAAAAAGGATTTGACATACATATTTTTGCATTCAAGAAAACTTCCTTCAACTCATTTAAAGTGCTACCTGTCAACCTAACAGTAAATACCTCCTCAACAATTATTTGTATACCAGTGCAACCTAACAATATTAATATTAACATCATGGAAGACATTATGTCTTGGATCTTTGTAACACTAAACACCATGCAATTGTCTTAGGAAACGTAAGTATTGACTGGTCCATCATTAAACTATGTCTACCAAATTCTCCAAACATTAACGTGTCTATTTTATTAGTTGTTTATTAATCACTTTACAAATATAACACTTATTTTAACAAAACAAAGCAGAAAGTCATTAGAGAAATCACAATTTATTTCATCATTTACATTTCCTTCAAAATAAAGCAAAATTAAATTACAGATTTCAAGCAGAATAAAACTATGTACAATACATAAAAGATGTTTATAGACTTCATAAATTATGTTTTGAATCATTTTTAATTATACCGTCTGTTAGACTTAATTATCCAATAAACCTAGTGTGACAAGAAAACAGCACAATAATAGTACAGAACATTAATGATGTTAACTCATTATTTTGGCCAAGATTTCAGATATCGTAGGCCAGAACTTCAAACAGAATGGTTTATTAACAGACCCCGGGATTCATGAACCTTGCGCCAGGCGCCAGCATAGCGTCGGCGTTATAACGCCAAATATGGCTGCTTAGCGATTCAGGTATGAATGAATTCCACGTGCACTACCGGGCGGCGCCGACCGCCCCGCCCCGGGCGAGGGTATGCAAAACACACTGTGTGCGGTATTGCACCATGCAAATGAGGGCAAATAGCGATCCACGGCGGCGCAGGCGAAGCGTAAGGGCACGGCAATGTAAACCAAAAAAAACGGTTTACATTTACCCAAACATACCGGAGGAGTAACGGAAGGCTGTCAAAGTCAGGTATCATATAGGTGCAATATGCCAATGTGGAAAGGCACCGAGAATGTCCAAAGAAAATATGCACAAAATGTAAAAATGACATAAATGGCACGTATGTAGAAAGAACAGCAGACCCCGGATATGTGCACAGAAGTTGTAAAGCAATGAAATAATATGACAATGTCCGAAAAGAGCAGTAGAACACAAATCAGCTGCACAGCCACCACACACCATAGTATGTATGTAAAGCTGCAACCCCAGCGCAATGGTTGTCAAGGAGTGGTGGCGTGTCCGCGCCGTAACCATGTATTAGTAGTCAATTCCATGCAAATGAGGCAGATAATAGTGAATCGCAAAACGGCGCCGGGCGTAAGGAGGGAGCAAATGGCGATGCGGACTACACCGAGGAGTGGCCTACACGTGATACATGTCAACCACAGAGGGTTGTGCCACTGTAGGAGGAAGGATATTGGAGGTCAGCAAATCTGGGCTGTACAATGCACATCACAGCATCAGGACTGGCGTGTTAGGAAATAGATGCGCTGAGAGTACAGAATGCGCACAAATGCATGTGCACGACCATGACTACGCTCCCTAAACCAGCCATGTGACGGCCTCACCCGCAACAACCAGGGATATAGGAAGGTAATGCGGAGAATACGAGGAAATGCGGAAGCAGTGTAAATGGATCCGTAACGAGCAATTAACACCAATCAATGCAGGAAGGGCAAACGCCGGCAGCTGATAACTCTGCATGCAGACTCCTGCAGAACGGGAAAGGGGAGGCATATGAGTGCAAAGATAGTAGGGGATGTAGTAGAAATGCAAAGAGCAAAGAGCAAAGAACCGAAATAGCACAGCCAAGTACAGAGGTAGCACAACCGCGGCTGCAGATAAAATGCATCATATGCCATGTGCCTGCAGGATGCAGTAATGTAAGATGCCAGGCGAAGGCAATGCAGGCAACTGTAATGTAACACTACAGGCAGTACCGGTGCAGCTGCAAGCGTAAAACCACGGAAATAATCCGTGGATACGGCAGCACAGACACACCCAATGACATCACCGGTATACAGCACAACAGTATTAAATGTGAATGCACACAACACACAGCGATTTCCCAAACGCCGCACCGTAGGGTGTAAACAGACGGGAACTTTTAATGTGTATACGCTGGGTGCCGCCGGCGCCGTCATGCATAGGTATGTGGCAGAGACAGACGGAGTTGCGGAGGGTGCTGCCGACAACCACCGTAGGCCTCACAGGAGAAGGAGAGTGTTCAGACCAAGGGTGACCTACCAGGGGCTGCGAGACCTGGAGATAGTAGAGCGCTACAGGGTGGACAGGGACACGTTACAGCAAATAGTGGAGCTGTGCCGCCGCCTGAGAACAAGAGACAACAGAGGGGAGCCCATCCCAGTGGACACAAAGGTATGTGTGAGCTTGCGAATACTGGCTACGGGTACCTTTCAAAGGCCAACCGGGGACATAATGGGCATCTCACAGGCATCAGCATCCAGGGTACTACACCAGTTCCTGGATGCCATGTTACCACATGCCCATGAGCACATAAATTACCCCACATCTCAGGAGGAGTTGGCTAGCAATATGCGCCGCTTCCACCGTGGTGGCACAATACCGGAGGTCCTGGGTGCGATAGACTGTACGCACATAGAAATTAAGTCACCACCCGGGAGCAGGGTAGACGCTACATAAACCGCAAGGGATACCCTCCATCAATTGCCAGGTCGTGTGCAATGCGCAGGGCATTATTATGGATGTGTGTGCTGGCAGCCCTGGAAGCTACCACGACTCCCATATCTGGCATGCCTCACAGCTGTATCAGGTATTCGCCAGGGGGGACATCACACAAGGTCACCTTGTGGGGATGCTGGCTACGCACTGGAGCCGTGGTTGATGACACCCATCAGGAATGCACACACACACATGCAAGAACGCCATAATGAGGCACACGCACAAACTAGAATAATCATAGAGCGTGTGTTCGATGTTGAAATCACGGTTCCGTGCTTGGATACATCCGTGGAGCCTTGCAGTACTCTCCAGGCACAAGTGCCCACATATTCATAGTATGTTGTATGCTACACAATATGATTCTGCGGAAACAGCTGCTGCAGGGACATAATGCCGGAGGGCCACCAAGCCCGCCACAACTGCCAGGGCAAGCACAGGCACAGGGCGCTCAGCCATGGACACACTGAGCCAGCCCCAGTAGGTAGACAGAGGCGCACTCCAATATGCCTACGCCCTGGCAAAGAGGGAACGATAGCACATACGCAGACAGTGTTGCCCCTATGGACTGATACCTCCTGACCGGCACACACAGTAAAATGGGTGCCACACAAACGTGTCCGCCTTTAATGTGTACCGTGATGTGCGGACGATGTGTGACTCCAACAAAGGCACCGCCCAAACACCGCGACACCCAATAGCCAGCAGAGCATGGAACGCCAACACCTCAACGCACGCCGTTCTACAGCACACGGCGAGCCAGATGCTGCCACTATCGCCGCAAGTCGACCACATATGTACTCATGTGCACACACAGATACGGAAATACACATCAGTACACATGTAGAAATATATGTACGCATACACAGATATAAAGTACAACAGGGTAATATGGAACCCAGGGATGCAAGTTCACAGATAAGTAAGACGCGAAATCACCACATAGTAAACATAGTGACCGACAACCCGATCATCCTGAGGGTGGGCAGGGCAGGTAACGCCAGCCATGGAAATGTTAACCTGCATCAATACATATCCGCATGACGGGATGGTCACCAGTCCACGGTACAGTAACGGATATGTGTAGGGTTACCACCTGTTCCACGGTGTGAGGGACAGTCCCCTTTGGGCAGTTGTGTCCTGCAAAACATTGACAAAATGGCAAATGTCCTGAGATTGTAGGACAAAACTATTTCCCATAAGTTCTATATTAGTCGACAAAACAAGTGATTTAGTAGAAGAAACATCTAAATATGATAATAAACAGAATAAGCAACTGTAATGCTACAGGTTTGTATCCTGTCAAAAAGTGAATTGCTGTCCTTTGTACTGGCCGTGGGTATGTGTTTGCATGCAAAATCTGACGCTTCCACAGACAATGTCCCACTTTGTGTATTTGAAAAGGTGGCAACCCTAGATATAAAGTGCGTGTCATATCCATAGGATATGAGTGCGAGATACACGCCGCCACCGCGATGCGCCAACGAGGTATTGTGTTCAACCGTCGGTGCGAAGCGAAAGCATACCAGTGAAGTGTACGACATTATGAGGAACGACTCATTTGGGGTGTAAAACAGTTCATGTTCCTCGCAGTTCCTCCAAGTTCCACATTGAAAATGTCTGTCAAACATCCATTGTTAGGAATGTATATAAATGACATCCTGGTAAATAGAATGTACTCATAGTAAGTCAGTAAAGGTTCTTCACTGTAAGTAAATCAGCATATTACAATCAACCTATGACCTACTTAGCTGAAGTTGTCACTATGCCATTACTATGTGTTCCACATTATGCCCATTTGTTTCACATTACTACTGTGTGTGTTCCTCACTCTGGAAATAGAAGGTTGACAGCCATGGCGGCAATATGTGTGTGTGTGAGGTGAGGTTGTCGGTGTTCCGCTGTGTGTGTGTAATGTGTGTGCCACTGTAAACTGTGTATGTAGATGACATGTCACAGGCGGAGTGTAATAACAGGCGAGGCATACAGTACAGGAACCATAGGCGATGTACAGCAGTACCCACAAAGTAGTACTGACATCTCCTCAGTGGCTATGCACGTGGCGACGTAAAACGATGCAAAGCGGAAATGTCCCAAAGTGTACCACAGGGCCATAGCCAACAGGAGATGCAAAGGACGCATGTACAAACCATGACCGTAGGTATGGCGGCCATAAGGTAGACTCCACACGGTCCGTCGCCAACGTTACACAGCATCAGGCATGTACGGCGAAAATACGAATGTGCTATCCCAGCACCGATCGTGAACACCTACGGTCCCGTAAATACCGCGGTGTGTAAGCAAGCGGCACACGAATAGGAGGCTACCGGTAGCATACAGGCCGCCCCAAGTATAGGACCACATTCACCGTAACTATCAGCGACAAAATGCCAATGGATAGTAGGCACGGACGAACATCCGCAGATATATAACCGATGTGAAGGAGGAATACGTGCAGGAAGCACACATGCAGGCGATACCGACAGCAGACGACATCAACCAAACAAACATTCCCGAACAACAGACAGGTAACCCGCAGCTCCCCAAGCAGGGATGGAGCACACACACAAGCATATCCGTATGTATAAATGCAAGACTCACACCCGCACTGCCACCCACATCCGCAGATATACCCCATTGCACATATCAAAGGGATAACAGCTAAAACCGTAGCAAACACATACAGGCAGTGAATGACAGCGCATACCCACAACAAGCTCCTGGGAAACACTAGCAGCGGCTGATGCATCCCTGCATCCGCTATGTACAGGAAAATAACAGCTATGTAACACATCTGAATGCACAACGCCATCGACAGACGCCGCCAGGACACGGGGACCCACATGTCGAACACAATACCATACTCAACACACACAATCCACGGCTAACACCACAGCGAAATGTGCCCGACACCACACATAGCGGATGCAGTCACACAAACATGATACAATACATACCATCCTCACGAAGGTATTGCAAATAACCAACGGCCACACGAGGAAAGAACCATGGGCTAGTGCCGACGCTTAACGAACGAAAGGAAGGGGGATCACCGCCGATATGCGCATAAGTACACACCGAGGAACAGCCATTGGCCTGATTAACACACATGCCTCAGGTGACGACGAATATAAGGAAGACTCCCTGGATATTCAAACCGTATGTTCATACCGAACTAACACGAATAGAGAAGGAGAAACAAGGGAATAGAGACGAACCCAGAACAAAAGGCTGGAAAGGTATGTCGAACCCACGACATGTACTGGTGTGTAACGCACGATACGTATGACGAATCTGTACAGTATGTGAACGGTGTGTGTAGGTAAAGATACCTGTCCATCAGGCAGAGAGAGGCGAAGGTTGGATATGTAATGCTAAAACGCCGAGCATACCAACGACTGTGGACGACGTGTGCACAGCAGTCGGACAACATGTACACACCCGGATAACCCCAGGTTCGGCTTGCCACCTTTTCAAATGGCCAAAGTGGGAAATCTACGGGACACACATCAGATGTTACAGGTGGACACATACCCATGGTCAGTACAAAGGTTAGAACTCTACTGTTTTGCATAAAGAAAACTGTAGTCTTGTAGCAGTTAAGTTGCTTATTGTGTGTCTTGTAACATTTAGGAATGTACATACATAAATAAGTATGTGATGCAACTCTTACATAAGAATGGCATATAGTGATGTCCTACAATCTCAGGACAATTGCCATTTGTAATATATTTTGTCAGGACACAACTGCCCAAGGAGGGACTGTCCCTTGCAAAGTGGCACAGGTGGTAACCGCACCCCAGGTCTGCCATAGGGGTTGCAAACACAGAACAATGCCACCACCCACGCTGATGCTGGCAGTGGATATCCAACAATGAAGTGCCACAGCAGGATAGGACATGTATGTATAGTGGCGCAGCACACATGTGCATGGGCATATACCATCGATGTCATACGGAATGTGCGCACGACGGGCACGTATCCCACGCAGTAGGGGCGACTATGTCAATTATGTGTAATGCAAAGCTGGCATGATGGATATGTTCACAAATCATAGACAGTATCACAGGCATAGCATGCATGATGGAGCGATGGCCTAATGTTATGTACATACACAAGATATGTATGGCCTGCACATATGGGACAATGTAGTAGCAGAATAGGTACCAAATGGAGGAACAGCAAGTGACCATGTCCAAACGCTCCATAGCAGGTGCAATGTGTGCCACAATGATGTCCAGCAGAGCCGTGTGTAAACACATGTGCAATGTACACAGTACTGACCCCCCCCATGGTAGTGTCCACTGAACGGCAGAACTGGATGTCAACTGTCATGTCTATACAGCACGTCCGCCGTGGTGGTACCATGGGTCTGTGTCACCCTACCAGCAAGGAAGCTATCACATGACTAGTGACACAGTGTGCCCCTCGCGGCTGTGCACAGGACCCATGCCCCACAGCATGGTGTGTGTCCAGTCTGTGGATGTCACACAGACGCCTGGCTGAGCAATGTGGCATGTGTGCACACATGCAGGACTGCTCCTCCCACCCTGCCCACTGCAAACGCCATGTAGGAGTACTACATGCATCAGTACTGCGGAGAACATGGCCCATGGCAGAGTAGATTACACCCCTGTGTTAGTGGCATGCAGGTGAGCACAGATGTGTTACATGACTGTCATTTGCATATGTAAACTGTCTGAGCTGGGTAGAGAGCACAGCATGACTATACTGAGACATGTAACGTTGTATCCATTGTGTAAGGTACACCACACGTGTTATTGTAACACGGCCCGCGAGTACATGTGTGTATGGCACTGGTACAAGGGCACCCAAGGTATCAGCCAGACAAACGGTCCAGAAATGCGTGGTCCTGCACATGTGTACCCACGCCATGGTGTAATATGGCAACCACAGCACCATGTGGGCAATGTGTGTGTACATCAACCATGTACAACGTGATATGCCTGTATAGGGACAGTATCCATGTGACACACACCGCATGACTGTCAGTATGCAAAGGTGATGTGTATGCACTATGTGTGATGTAACTGATGCAATGATATCTACATGATACATCTGCCACACTGACACCTGTATGGGTGTCAGCAACATGAGTAGGATGAGCTAGAATGCTGCCAGGTATGTAGAAGTGGTATATGTAGGCATGTACAGTACTGTGTGACAGCAGGTAGTGTATGTATGCAAATACCCAGCATGAGGGGCCACATGTCTGAGGACCGTGCAATGTCACACGTCCCTGACTTGTTGTAGTTAGCATGATATGCCTGCACCACTGTGTGAACTGTACAGAGGGCACATGGCCGAACATCCCGATACACAGGGTACGATGTGATGCTGGATGTGTACACTGGCAATAGCATAAAGTGGAATGGTGCTGAAGGGCAAAGAGCGGATCATGTCTGATGTGATACTCTCTGTACCACCCCACCCACCCATGCAATAATATGACAGGTGGCCAGCATGGGATGTGGTGTGCTGTGGCGCACAGAAGCCCAACAAGGGTGCCAGGAAAGGCATGCAGGTAGTCAATGAGTGTGTGAAGCATGTATGTCAAGATGTGGCCCAGTGCCATACTGAATGGCCCAGTCATGGGTGTAGAGATGCAGCCCCATACGTGCAATGCAGTACCATCCATGTGTAGTGTGATAGATGTGGTAGTGTGGTGGTCAGGGTGCACAACGACATGAATGGGCTAGCAGTCACTGACGGTGCTGCTGCAGAGACATGTAACAGCCAGGTTGGCGGATACAACAACCACGGCGGTTTGAGGTGACATCGACTGTGTTCCCAGACATAACATGTGCATGCCAGTACTATGTATGTGTCCACAGGGTTAATACAATGTCCAGCCAAGGATTGGAACCCTGTAGTGAGTGAGAGTGTGTATTGTTGGTAGGTACCCCATTGGCAGGCACGATGACAGCAACATCTGTGTCGTCAATGCCTGCATGACCGTGGTATGCTGCATTGAATGTGGATGTAGTCAAACAGCAGAGACATACCACCACACAGCGTGAGGGCCCACACTGCAATGTCTGGCAGTCATGTGTAGGTAGCTAGCTGTGGAGTATGTCATGCACCATCAGGACACACCATGACTGTCAAGCGACACACAAGACACAGGTGAACATAACTACCGTGCAACAGCCTGCACATGTGCCCATACAGCACGTGTGCATGGAACAGGAATACCACTGTGGCGCCTGTGAAAAGGCCAGTACCACCATGTCTCAGTGTGGAATAGCATGGTCCCTACCAGTGTGTAAATGTAGCAGAAGTGCACTGTGATCAGTGTTGGCATAGGCACGTAGACCGTCCATCGCACGGGTGCCATGCCATCAACTACCACTGTCAGTGGATGTCAGTAATACCGGCTGTAGTGTGTATGTACCATGCATGCTGCTATGGTTGTGTGTTTAGGGTGTGGCTAGCAGGGATGGTAAGCATGGATGTTCAGCAAACAGAGGGGAGGTGTGTAGGCCTAGCACACAGACACATGGAGGTTTGGTGCATGCTGAGGGTAGTGTAGGTATGGTATGTGTCGGTAATGTGTCACCCAGCTATGCGCACTGCATGGACAAGCATGTGTGGGTACATGGGAGTCCATACTAGGGAAGGGCGTGTTGCTGGCAATACATAGCAGTAGCAACTGTCCTAGGTGCAATGTACAGTATGCCAACCTGACCGGCATGTAACCTGTGGTGTACAGTGTATTCACTGTCGCGTCACAATGTGCGTAGCGGCCACGAACATGGGTAACTGAACATGGACTACCTATGATGCAATGTGTCATGGGAATATACAGTATGTGTGTAACTCACGGTGTGGTGTGGGAACCACCCACCCGTGTGTGTTGCAGTCCAGGTATGTGCCTGGGAGGTATGATCTGTGTACAATGTGGAATGGCAGGTGTGCCGTAGGGCATGGAGGCAGGTCCCAGGCACTGCAGATAAATGACATGTGTGCTGTACTGTGTGTGCAGTGCTAGTGTACAGCACAGTGGAGGGTGTAAGCATTGTCACACATCACTGCATGCTGTGCCTACCTGTGACAGCCCTGCCGGAGACAGACATGTGACACCACTGCACAGGCAGCATAGCATGTGAAGATGTACATGTGGGCTGCACACCTTAGGCAGATGTCCACACGCCATGTGTGCCACGGTAGTGTGTTTGAACACGACTATCACACTGGACAAACAGCACATGCCTGCATAACAACAGTATGACCATAGTCAACAGTCCCAGTGACAGAGTAGGCCAATGTAGACTATCCCTGCATGCAGATCAGTGGCTACTGGACACCTGGCTAGACACACACCTGGAGGGTTAATTCACCATTGAGCCATCACATGTCCAAGTCCATGTGGGCCGTATAATGTCATCACAGGGTGGTCACAATAGCAGGTCGCAAGGCAGACACGGTGTACCAGGTGATGTGTCATGTGTGCATATGTCAACCAGCACAGCCGCTCACATGTCTGCAACATACTGGTGCACGATGTATACTGTTACATGATGAATGGAACTGCACTGTCACCCACTACAGGGCCATCTGACACAGGTGTGTTGTGACTGGTGTAACCCATGTTTGCACAGGATACACACTGCTGTTGTAGGCAGCCATGCTGGTGGCCACCACTGATATATGCAGTGGTCATACAGACATACCGTATACAGTGTTCATGCAGGAATGTCCATTGTTGTGGACGATGCGCTGCCATGTGAATGTAGGTGTTTGTTGTGAATGTCACACATCCAGAAGACACCATCTGGTGCAGTCATGGTTGTCAACACCGGTACACACAGCCACAGCAGTCAGAACCCAGTCCTGACAATGTGTCTCAGTCACCCTCGCATTGTGTGACATATGTGCACATGGCGGAACACCTCCCACTGTCATCTAAGCTGGCTACATGATGGCTGGAATGTATTGCCAGGTACAATGCTGGTAGCCGAATGAAGTACCTGGAATCAGACACAGTACGCTATGTCAGCCATGTAAACCATGCACAACAATGACCGCCCAACAGACACAAACAATGCATTGACACATGGAACATGTGCACATGACAACCCCAATGAGGTATGTTGCACATATTGATGTACAATTGTCATCTATGGCCATAGCATGGATGCAGACACACATACCCACAGGCAGTACCATGTGATGTAGGTAGGGGGGCATTGCTCGTGTACATGTCACAGTAGATGTCCACACACATGTCCTGCATAGCTGTCATGTAGGGTAGCTGTGGTATGTGACAACTGGACATGCCCATACAAATTACCATGTCCCACAGGAGATGTGTTAGGTGTGTACCACATGTGACATGCTGACAACAAGCTGCGATGTGTATGGCTGCCGTGTACCTGTGTGACATTGTCTGTGATGGGTGCAAAGGCACATAGTATCGTATTGCATGCACACAAGCCCCACATAGGTGCATAGCCTGAACATACAGTACAAGGAGTGTGTGGGATGATAGCAACCCACAGGTGGGGATGGGGACGGACGGGAGCCCCCAACCCCACGTGTGTGTACGGTGTTCACGTCCACGACACATGAGCATCTGAGAGGCTAGCGCCACAGCTGTACAGGGTCGCATGCATATATGTTCAGCAACATCCCTGTATGTCCCACCACTGGCCCGTGGACCAATGGACACCAACCAAATGTGTAGATATGAGATGTGCACAGCACATCACAGATGCCTACCGTAGAACAGGCCTACCATGTACACATGTGCACAGTAGGTCTGCGCCACCTGCAGTCAAACACGTTAGGTGCCAAACCACACCAATAGTCCAGGCAATGACACAGATGGACGTGGATGCCTGTGTGTATGTATGTTCGTGAATGCCTCCGCATAGCAATATAGCTGTGTCACCGCTAGAACAACAGTATGAATGGGTTGTATGTGTGAGGGGTGCATCATATGTGTATGGTCAGATCGACGATACCATCAGTGGGCCTGCTATGTGAACATCCGTGTCCCCATACATGGATACCTCTGCTGAGCCCAACACCACATTCACAGAGGGAGGGATGGCGGTGTGTAGTGCAGCAGCAGACATGTGGGTGGCAGCGGCACTGGATGTACACATATGTGTTACCCACATCAGTTCAGGCAGCCATCCATGTGCATGGGATAGTGGTGTGTGTCCACATACAGCACTGTGTCGATCAATATCCCAGCACATAGCACCTGCCAGGGCTACAGTGTATGCATGGATGTGTGATACCTGCATGCAACAGACACACCCTCAACAAGCAGTGTACAGCATACCTCGCCGAGGACAGTGCCCACACCATGGTGATAAACATGTTGAATGTCCATATTCACACAGCTATGACATATGCAATGGACAGCCACCCTACCAATACCGCCAACCCACAGGTGGATCACACCCAGTGCCATGTATGTGGCATACCCTGCCATATCATGCAGAGCTGACCAGCAAGGCTGCATGAGCTATCACAGTCCCACATGGTGCAATGGACAAAAGGCACTCTCACTATCAACCATACACAGCAGTAATGTGGCGGCGATGCACCCTGTCATGTTACAGGTGCTGTGTGATGCTCTGCACAATGTGTGTTTGTACATGCTATGCATGGCCTTTCCTGCTAATGTGTCATGGTTACACATTGCTCCATGTCTATCACATATGCAACACAGGTGAGCTGTGGCAAGTTGTCCAGCACCCGCACAGTGCTGTGTGGAAGTACATGGCACAACACATGCATGTGCAGGTGTCCATGTGTATGTGTACAGTGCCGCTGCTGACGTTCACAATGGACACAGACGTGATGTGTACTGACATATACACAGCGCCCAGGTGAACAGTACCACAGACGCCACATGGGGACCTATGCCAACTGATATGGACATAGGTGCAGCCAGGTACACATGTCCATGGCAGGCTAACATCTACATGGTGTGTGTACAGTGTGATGGGGTGGCACACAGATATGATGTGACACCCAGTGCTCAATGGTGTGAAGCCAGAACATCGGCTGTGTCACTGCCACGATGCCCTTCACAGATCACTGTGCAGATGTCGTATATGTCATAGCAATGTATTTCCAACAGTATGCCAGCACAGCAGTGTGAATGTGACCTGCCACCATCATCATGTCTTCCAGAAAAAGCCACGCTCCCCGCCTTCCACCATTCAGCCGACAGGAGGAGGAGGTGATCATTCCATACCTCCATGGCAACCACGCAGCACTATTTAGCCATGTGCCACAGCAGGCACAGGAACGGCAGGAGATGTGGGAGGAGATGTGCAGGAGGGTGAACAGCGTGGGCGTAAACAACCGCAGCTATCAACAAATCCGCAGGCACTGCACAGACCTGATCCGGCATGCAAGACAGCGTGCCGCTGCAATCGCCAGGCAACAACGTGGGACAGGTGGTGGGCCACCAACCCAGCCCCCACTCACAGCCACGGAGGAGCTCCTGGCCAGTCTGGGGACACCCACGGAAGAACACCCAGAAACACTTGCGCCCATTGTGGAGGTGGGTGTCTCCCGAGATATGAGCCTGGAGCCGCATGGTAAGTCAGTGTTGCATGTTTGTATGATAGGCGACGGGTGTGGGTGTCATAGTACAACACATGATATAGCAATACATGCCAGGTATATGGCCACACAAGATGCAAACCATAGTATGCTATGTTGTGTTAGCAGACATGTGCATAGCACATGCTACCACACACATGCATGATGTGAGATGCACAGTGCTGACTGTGGAGATAGTAATGGCTAATGTGTATACCTTTGTGCAATGCCTTTACAGGTACGCCTGGCGGTCGCAAGGACAAGGGTCTGTTGCAGGTAAGTCTGTTGCTAGTCAAAGGCATGTTCTGCTGTATTGATATTCCCCATGTGTCTAGGCATGACATGCTCACCTGTGTGTGCCCCAGTCACGGTATACAGCTCGCACCACCCGACACACACAGCACCCATGTACAGTAGATACACCCGTTAGCGTAGAGTGCTATGACACCACACAACCTATTGGTGTGTTACGCAGTCAGCTATGCATACAATGGTGTAGGTGTTACACAATGGCTGCATGTGTAGTATGCATTGGTATGCCAGTGCAGTATGCACACAGTACCACATAGTGAGCTGTGATCTGGCCAGAGCACAGGTGTTACCAATGTGACCCATGCCCCTGCATCGGGTGCACACGTTGTGACATGGCACATGCCATGTCCCATGCATGTGGATGTCTGGCTGCAGCATTGTCACACCATGACATGACCTATGCACAACATAGCAGACATCCACACTGTCAGCATATCCGTACAGAATGTGACACCTCACACTAGTATGGTTGTATGTCACATGGGCCACCACAGGGCCGTGTGCACGATGTCTACCACACACAATAGTCAATGACTCAGACAGACAAGGCCATGGTTGATACCTACAGGCATGTTGCCACACAGCACATCCACAGTGGGTACTCACCATTGCACCCTCTACACACATAGTGGGTTCATCACTGTAGTGGACCCCTGGACATCCAATGTAGTACACCAGTGACATGGAACGCCTCCACAGCTACTACAGGTGCCTCCAATGTCCACCATATACGTGCTGCTGAGCATCTGAACTGACTTACAGACATGGCAATGTAATGCATCCAGGTCACGCATCGCACAGACACATAGCTGTGTCCTGCTACTGTGCAGTGGCACAGAGCCCGCACTTCACACTGTACAGCTATGCACACAGCTCACAGCAAACGTACCTGCACAGACATCACTGTTACCCATACATTGTATCTGTAGACTGTACACATAACACTGCACCGTGACAGCCATTGTGATGTGGTGCATGCGGTGGGTCACCATCGTCACATGTCCACAAGATACCGCACATGTTTGCGGTGTACATTACATACTGTCGGCAGCCATGTGTACTCTCAACTCGCCTGCGGCCACACGGTGTATCACGCTGATGCATGCAAACTACCATGAATGTGTGTACTGCATGCCTACTAAATGACACCTGCCTGTTGTACTGTCCCCACCAGGGCAGTGTACATACTGACACTATGAATGTCTGGTCTGCATTCACTGGTCTGTGTTGTGTGAATGCTGCATGCCACCTGCAGTATCACATGCATGCTGTCTGTGTGTGTGTGTGTGTGTGTGTGTGTGTGTGTGTGTGTGTGTGTGTGTGGGTGTGTGGGTGTGTGTGTGTCTGTATTATAACCGATGGTATGTCTTTGTATTGACAGGTGCTGTAGGTGAGTTCCCCTCCTGCGGTCAATCTGATGCTAGTGTCCCCACAGATACTAGTGGTGATGACCATGTGCATGAGGCACAGGCAGGGTCGTCACAGGCAGACACTGTGCCAGTGGAGAACATCACACATACGTCCCTTTCATCCCCGCACACGGTTCAGATGCCAACACATACCCCAACACCGTTGACCATAGATGACGGTCAGTCAGCGTCTGTTGTCCCCGAGCAGGAATGTGTGGTGGCTGCAGAAGGTGTGGGTACACACGATGTTGCCAGTGTAAGGACTGGTGCAGTGCCACGCAGGCATGTGGCAGGTGCTGCTCGTAGGGGAGCACCGCTAGACATACACCTGCCGTACAGGGTGCAGCAGCTGGTATAACCAGACGCATGTTCCAGACTGTAATGGCGGCGCAGGCACGTGCCGAACGGCAGAACCAGGAAGGGCAGAGGCTGCAGAGGTCCGCAATCCGGACCCTGGATGACAACATCCAGGCATTGGCAATAGCACAACCGCATCTTGCCGATGTTCTGGATAGGAGATTGGGTGACATGGCTGGTATCCTCGACCGAGGCATGGCCATCCTTGAGCGGGCGCAGTCCGTGCAGGAACACCAGTTAGGGGTGAGGCATAGGGCACGTGGGCGTGTGCCAGCAACACCACCTGCTGCAGGTCAGCGTGTGCGTGCCACCTCCCATGCCCACCCAGACAGTGCTGGTAGCAGCAGCAGTGCAGCTGCTACTACACCATCCACACCAGGACAGAGCAGGCCACGTGGACGTGGCCCTGGACGGCCCCGTCAGGCACGCTTCCAGCGGACATGTGACATCGGAGAGTGGACAGTCCGCACCTACACCCGGTCGTGCCCGTGCGACCCCAGGCAGGCGCTGGTCAGGTCGCCGGCAGACACAGTGAGCCGTAACACCTGCACTGTACAGTCAGGGGCTGCCAAGCATACCCCGTAGGCATCACAGATGACTGAACTGTGTACACACACACCCACACACAGCAGACACAACTGTAGGGCTCCACCACACCCACATGCAATCTACATAGTCATGCCCACTCAATGCACTGGCCCTTACACACACACATGATGTCATCCATTGGTACAGCCCATGCCTGTGGCACACATATCACCCTGTGCATATGATGAAGTCTCTGCCGCATAACTGTGAGCTACACCATCACTGCACGGTTAAGCTAACATATTCTGATGCACAGGGTGGACACGATAGTGAGAGGTGTATGTGATACCTGTGTCCGCATACTACGCGATGTGTATGTTGTGGTGTGTGTGTATGGCTGGTGACAGGTATGTATGTGATGTGGGTTGTGCACGGACATCATGCAGCAGACATACCATGCAGGACAGGTGCAGCATTCATTGATATGTGTACACAGTATGTGTGGTGGTTACATGTGTAGCACCATGTCGGTGCAGTTAACCCGTATGATACTGATGGTGTACTTGCACGTGCCTACTGGGAGCACTGTAATTAGTTCCCCACGTGTAGTCATGGGGTACCCACAGGCATGTCTGGCAACATCAGCATAGCACAGTTACCCGCATCCGGCATGGACCCCTACATAGGTACATAGGCGCATTACGAAGGTAACAGGATATGTGCCCTACGAAATGTGTGGACCTAGCATGACTGTGTGTGGCGCCTAACACCCCTCAGGATGGGGATGCCATATCCATCAGTCCCCAGTCCCTGGTCTAGCAGTGACACACAGAGGTTGGCTGGCGACAACTATCATCACACATCCACATGTCATTAGCAGTCCTGGACAAAGGCAGTCAGGGCCTTTCCTTCACATGGCCTGGCACCCTCCCGTGTTGTAGGGGTGTCTGGCCGTTAACCCTGTTCCCCAGCACGCCCCACTCATCTTTGTGTTGAGGTGTCTGACAGTCGCCTATGCCCGTGTTTGCATGGAGCCTGGGAGGTGGAATGTGCCCATGTCACCCAGGTCAGACATGGCCGTGTATGTCAGGCACAGATCACCACGGAGCAGCTGTGCTGTGAAGATCCACAGCCGGTGTCCCCTTGGCCGCAGCTTGTGACACATGTCCTAGCACCGCTATCCCCGCCTTGTGGAACGTCTGCGGTTCTTCCGAGTGCTGCAGGCGCGAGGTTAGCTACAGGCCACATGTGCCATTGTATGCAGTCATTGCTCTGGTGTGTGATGTGTACAGGGGTACAATGAACACCCCTGATGTGGTTGACATTCCATCCAGACCAGGAGGCCACAATGGAATGTCTTCACACCCACATTGCCATTGTGTGTGTTGACAGAGGTTGCCGACAGGTGTGGTAGCCATTTCGCTGAACACGGGCACCATCTTTAATGGCGTACCACCCACATGTGACATTGGGACGAACATGTCCTTCACACTGGGTAGGGCTGCACCTTCTCTGGCATTTAGTAGCAGGCCATGGCTCTGGCACCAGTCATCCTTGTCTATGACGCCCTAGGTGGATGTCCGTGTAACATGGGGTGTTGGGTATGTTGGCTGGTGCGTAGTCATCTGCATACCTTGTCTGCTACAATCCCCTATGATTGCATGCACATTGGAAGGTCGGATGCCATATGGCAGGGGGCACAGGAGTGAGCCCTGTGGGCCTCCACTGGGTCCAGATATGAGTGTGACAAGGCACCTTGAGCACCAACCCTGTGTGGTGTGACCTCCAACCTGTCTGAGAAGCATCGGGTGACATATGTCCCCACATGTATGCTGGCGAGCCTTCTATGGGTCCCATGTGTAGTGTGCTCTGAACGCTCCCACCAGGTCATGGTACTGTGTGCAAACCCACGTATCCCCATCAATGGCCTTGGTGACCACTCCAGACTGGACGAGCAGGTTCGGGAGGCAGGATCTGCCCTTGACTATGTAGTTGTGGGTATGTTCCGCATTGGCTGTACACCGCTATCTGTAACCATGGCCACCTGTATGGACCTCCACACAGCTTTGCAGACAACACTTGTCAAGCGTATAGGGTGTGGCTGTTGACGGTCCATAGGAGCACTACCCTGGCATAGTGGGACCACAGATGCCATATGGCATCCATTGGGGACATAGCCCACAGTAAGGCTAACATGACACAGTGGCCGCATGTGTGGGCCGAGGGCCTCAATGAGGATGGATAGCACACAGCCAGGGACACCATCGGTGCCCATTGCTGACGGCTCAACCGCCATAGAGATATGGGATCACTCCAGGCCATATGACATGTTTGGGAGGATACACTCTGGTGGGATGGATATGTTCCCTGTTGGGGGGGGATGTATGCATGGAACATGTCCTGTGGTTTGCAGACAATGTCTGTGGGTGCAGTGACTGTTGTACCATTCTGGACCATTTCCAGGCAAGTCTGTGTGCCCCCAACCATGTCCTTACCACAGGGAAGGCCCTGTGGTTGTCTCATGTGCCCTCTGCAGTACCACTCCCACAAGCGGACCTGGATGATGGTATGTGGGGCCGTATGGTAACGCCGGTATGAATGGGTGATGGTTTGCCTGGTACTGTCATTGCTCTGCCATGTAGTAGCTCCAACTGTTGATGTACAGGTAGCCAGTGGCTGCAGTCCACCACACCATGTGCCTACCTGTGGTGGACAAGGGCCTGATGTCATCATGTTTGCCTGTTGCAGACATGCATGTGGGTGGTCGGGGAAGGCATTCGTTAGGCGATTGCAGGTCTGGCCTCTGTTCAACACTGGCATGGAGGACTTGTAGGGTACCACACCGGTCGTATGATGTGTGTGGTTTTATGTGGAGAGGTCATCACTGAGGTCCCCATGCTGGTGTTGGTTACAGTGAGTGGATGACCAGTGGATCCACTATACGGTCTTGCATCACCATTGGGGCTGTACATCCTGTGTGGGGCATATCCTCACCATGTGTGATGGGCAGAACTGTCAGACATCCCCTAGTATGTATGGTGCATGGCTGTTTAACAGTGGCCAGGTGTGTGAACACCTGGGACTGCTGGCGCACTGTGTTGTGCCATGGGTAATGTTCCCAGGCTATGTATGGGTGGTTCATGTCACCCAATACGGTGCTGTTGTGAGAGCATGCCCACTCACCAGTGTCCTCAGGACATCTGTGAAGGTATCCTGTGTTTGGGAGGGTTGTCTGTAGCATGCAACAAACTGTAGGCCAGTCCTACACATGGTTAATTGCACCTAGATATTCCCGCAGCAACGCCACGCCTGTGGCATGGCCGGGTTGCTGTTGTGTGGCCGGACACACAGGACGGTCCGCATTCCGCCACCCATGCCGTCGCACCATGTGTATGCATGTCTGATCTGTGCCGACTCTAAGTGTCTGAGCATGCCCAGTAGGCAGCTGTGTAGATAGACACACAGCACAGTGCACACCGCCCGCCTGCAGTCATACCCGGTGCATGCCTGTATCCCTACGCAACGGCCACGTCTGTGGCATGGCCAGGTTCCTGTTGTGTGGCTGGACACACACGACGGTCCACATTCCGCCACCCATGCTGTCGCAACATGTGTATGCATGTCTGCCCTGTGCCGAGTCTAAGTGTCTGAGCATGCCCAGTATGCAGTGATGTACTGATCAGTAGTTACTTGTTATTTCCGACTGCAGCACTAACGTGTTAGTGTACGGCGACCTTGGGATGGTAACAGACTGCGTGACTGCGCACTCTGTCCGAACTCCCGATCGGGCGCATTGCCTCTGCAAATCATACCACTCACGAGGGGTATGCCTCCTGACAGCTCTGCTCAGTAAACTCGGTAGCTGCTCTGTAAATGCTTCATACTGTAGTGTGTTCATGTAGATAGGCGAGGTTCGCCCCGTCCCTTCCGTGTGTGTGTGTGTGTGTGTGTGTGTGTGTGTGTGTGTGTCTCTGTGTGTATGTGTTTCCAGCTGCCTCTGCGACTGATTATGATTTTAGACGCTCCGCAACACATGCCTTGGCCATTGCCAACTATTGTCTTGCGGGTGACGTCAGCAGCCTACAAGTATGCCTGTGACAGCGCCCTGTTTAGTAAACTCGGTAGCGCGTTCTGTAAATGCTTCATACAGTAGTGTGTTCATGTAGGTTCGTCCCCCATCCCTTCCGTGTGTGTGTGTGTGTCTCTGTGTGTGTGTGTTTCCAGCTGCCTCTGCGACTGAGTATGATTTTAGACGCCCGCAACACATGCCTTGGCCATTGCCAACTATTGTCTTGCGGGTGACGCCAGCAGCCTACAAGTATGCCTGTGACAGCGCTCTGTTTAGTAAACTCGGTAGCGCGTTCTGTAAATGCTTCATACAGTAGTGTGTTCATGTAGATAGTCGTAGGTTCGTCCCCCGTCCCTTCCGTGTGTGTGTGTGTGTGTGTCTGTGTGTGTGTGTTTCCAGCTGCCTCTGCGACTGATTATGATTTTAGACGCCTCCGCAACACATGCCTTGGCTATTGCCAACTATTGTCTTAGGGTGACGACAGCAGCCTACAAGTATGCCTGTGACAGCGCTCTGTTTAGTAAACTTGGTAGCGCGTTCTGTAAATGCTTCATACAGTAGTGTGTTCATGTAGATAGTCGTAGGTTCGTCCCCCGTCCCTTCCGTGTGTGTGTGTGTGTGTGTGTGTGTGTGTGTGTGTGTTTCCAGCTGCCTCTGCGACTGATTATGATTTTAGACGCTCCGCAACACATGCCTTGGCCATTGCCAACTATTGTCTTGCGGGTGACGTCAGCAGCCTACAAGTATGCCTGTGACAGCACTCTGTTTAGTAAACTCGGTAGCGCGTTCTGTAAATGCTTCATACAGTAGTGTGTTCATGTAGATAGTCGTAGGTTCGTCCCCCGTCCCTTCCGTGTGTGTGTGTGTGTGTGTGTGTGTTTCCAGCTGCCTCTGCGACTGATTATGATTTTGGACGCTCCGCAACACATGCCTTGGCTATTGCCAACTATTGTCTTGCGGGTGACGTCAGCAGCCTACAAGTATGCCTGTGACAGCGCTCTGTTTAGTAAACTCAGTAGCGCGTTCTGTAAATGCTTCATACAGTAGTGTGTTCATGTAGATAGTCGTAGGTTCGTCCCCCGTCCCTTCCGTGTGTGTGTGTGTGTGTCTCTGTGTGTGTGTGTTTCCAGCTGCCTCTGCGACTGATTATGATTTTGGACGCTCCGCAACACATGCCTTGGCTATTGCCAACTATTGTCTTGCGGGTGACGTCAGCAGCCTACAAGTATGCGTGTGACAGCGCTCTGTTTAGTAAACTTGGTAGCGCGTTCTGTAAATGCTTCATACAGTAGTGTGTTCATGTAGATAGTCGTAGGTTCGTCCCCCGTCCCTTCCGTGTGTGTGTGTGTCTCTGTGTGTGTGTTTCCAGCTGCCTCTGCGACTGATTATGATTTTGGACGCTCCGCAACACATGCCTTGGCTATTGCCAACTATTGTCTTCGGGTGACGCCAGCAGCCTACAAGTATGCGTGTGACAGCTCTGTTTAGTAAACTTGGTAGCGTTCTGTAAATGCTTCATACAGTAGTGTGTTCATGTAGATAGTCGCAGGTTCGTCCCCGTCCCTTCCGTGTGTGTGTCTCTGTGTGTGTGTGTTTCCAGCTGCCTCTGCGACTGATTATGCTTTTAGACGCTCGCAACACATGCCTTGGCTATTTCCAAATATTGTCTTGGGTGGCGTCAGCAGCCTACATGTATGCCTCTGACAGCCACGACAGTTAACTCGCTAGCGCGTTGTCTAAATGCTTCATACTGTACTGAGTTCCTGTAAATAGAGGTTCATCTCCCGTCCCTTCCGTGTGTGTGTGTGTTTCCGTTACTTTCGAAAATACAACTGAATGAGCAAATTGTTACAGTGTTCACAATCAACACTGTGATATTTAAAATCATGTTAAGACTCACATTGTTGATTGTTAACATTCGTAGACATAGCATTTTTCCTGCACACGTTGTGGAAACAACGGAAACGTTGCATGTTTTCATGAACTGTTTAAATGTTACGAAGACTTGTGTTGTGTCGAACTACGCGGACTATTCTTGCTGCAGGTTGCTGGTTTGTTTGTGTTTCATAGTACAATATCATGTAATAAGTGTGTTCATAGTATGCTTTCTGTGATGTTGACATGTGTGTGTTTCGTTAGCAGTACGTCTCTGCTTTCTATGCTGTGGCTACATCTCCATTGCTCGCATAGAAAGTGACAAATGGAAGTGTAAGGGTGGATACTTAAAGCCTGGATACTTCCATGTTATGTGTAAGTCTCACAGGGCCAATGGGTAATAGCGCATACATGTCTATGAAGTACCTTTGGATACCATATGCGACCTGTCGTGCACGAAATGTTTATGTTGACTGTTCCATCTACCTATGTGTGACATGGTTTGTGGCCATAGGGTGCCAGCAAGTCTTCCCTGTTCATTGGGTGTTTGCCATGGTGTATTGACATCAATCCTATTAATTCACCGAAGGATGTCTTTCTTTGGTGTCAATGCCATAGTTTGACCATCCTATGTCATTCCCAGCAGACGTGGAGATTGTGCCATTGGTATCTTTACACAGGTGACCCATCTGTTCCACTGTATGGAAGCGTGTGATCCCCATAGATGTGCTGGCACATTGAGTGTTGTACGCCGGTATCTGCCCAGCGGTCTTGCTTTGAATGGGGAGTGTGTACTGTAGACCGTATCTGTGTTCCCTGGGTTATGCCTTGCAACAGCTGTGGGATTCCCCCAGGTTTGCAGCTATGGGTGCCATCTTGGCCGTACGTTTGTCCATCCATGGGAACTGCCTACTGGACACTAGTATCGGGCTGTCAACATTTCACAGCTGCATTCTCCATTTCCGGTGGATGATCGGTATTAGTATTGCGGAGTAACGCATATGCCATGGCCACGTCCTGCACACGGGGCGGGACGACGAATCATCTGCCAATCCACACCGACACCCATATTTGCATACCCACGATCCCATGTCTGGAACCCTCGACAGTACCCCTTGCACACCCTTCATGTGTGCGGAAATGGGATGTGAACCTACGTGTATGGACGCAGCAGCCTGGGGAGTCCTATTCATATGTCCTGCATTTCATGGACGGCTGTCATCACCCTTGAAGACGCTTGTGGTGCATATATCTACCTGTGCCGTAGTCACGGCTGTCACCTCTTCCGGTTCACACTATGTTGCCTACACTTACCTAAGGAGTATTTTTGGGTCCTGCAATGGACACCGATGTGCATATGTAAAGTTTAGAACATGTTGGACTGTGTCCATTCGGCCAGTGGGTTTGACTGCCGCCGTATGTTCCCCATTCCCGGATGTCTGTCCACCTACCCATATTATGTAGTGCTACGTAACCCGTGTCCTTCCACAATTTACCCATAGGGTGTTACTGTAGTCATGCAGGTTGGCAACTGCTTTAGATAATCCTCACAGGTACCATTGCGAACTATCCGCCACTGTATTGTCAGTATAACACAGCCGGTACATGTACAACCTATTTATTGATGACAGTATGTCGTTTATGTGTGAACGCCATATTTTAGCGATAGTATGACCTTCCTACTTGACGTTGTTGGTGTGCCATTAATATGTGTTCCACAGGTCGCAGGTATGTTCCGCTGAGTGGAAGCGGGTGATCCCCACATACTTGATAGCACCTTCGCTGCTGTGTACGCTGGGATTCGCATGGCAGGATGGATGTCTACGGGGTGTATCTACTGTTGTTTCCATCTTAATGTCTTGTGTCATGCCCTACTACGGCTGTGTGATTCCACCAGGTTTGCTATTATGGGTGCCATCTTGTCCGTACGTTTGTCCATCCTTGGGAAATGCCTACTGGACACTGATGTAGGGCTGAGCACATTTCACACATGCCTTTAGCATTACCCTATGGATGCTTTGCATCCTTACTGGGGACTAAGGCACGTCCTGTACCCGCAGCCCTCCCACGGGGCGGGACAACGGATTATCTGCCAAACAACACCGAGCCCCATTTTGCATACCCAGGATACCATGGCTGCAACCCCCCACGGTACGCATGACACATGCTTCATGTGTGCGGAACTGGGATATGGACGCACATGTATGGACACGGCAGTCTGGGGACCTCTGTTCATATGTCCTGCATGTCATGGGCAGGTATCATCAACCTTAAACACGCTGGTGGTGCATATGTCTAGCTGTGCCGTAGTCACGGTTAGTATTCTGATTGGCCGATCTCGGTGTATAAAGGAGCAGACGTTGTAATTTTTGGAGTCCTACAATGGACACCGATGTGCATTTGTAAAGTGTAGAACGTGTTTGACTGTCCCCATCTGGCCAGTGGTATTGACTGCCGCTGTATGTTCCCCAATCGTGGATGTCTGCTTGACAACCCATCATTTGTATTACATGGCCTATCTATATCCACGTGCCAGTATGCGGAAATACAGCAAACCTTGCGTCCTGCCCATCTTCCTAAACGACATCATGGAACATATATCGGCAAAAACAGACACTGTCAAATACGATAGACTCCACAGTGAAAGGATACTGAGCTCTCTCACCTACTAACATGGGGCATCGTCGGAGTACGGAATGCATGACATAGCCGTCCTTATACACTTCCTTCAGAGTCGGTTTAAAGCGAAATAATCAATAAACCTGCTCATAGTTAGGTGGACAGTGCTCCAAGTCTTGATTATAACGTGACATATACATATCAGTGTTGCATGCCTTACTTCATGGAAACAATAATACGGCAACAATGTGTCAATATATATACAATATTGGTAAATACAATCGGTATCCGGACACATAGTTGATAATTGCTGAGAGTGCACCTTAGAATGTAGTGTGTTGATCAGGCTATTGTATATCAATGTGTATAATAGTAGCATTACGATAACAAAGCATGGAATCAATAAGTACTATTTAAGCATATATTTGACAATTATGAATGTAAACGTGTGGAGGAGACATCCGTAACCTTCCTGGTTCCACTGGATCACACACGCACACGCACACTCGCATGTCCGGATTGTGGGTTACGCGCACGCGCACATGCATATCCGTAGTCCGTTTATATATGTTTACAGTGTCTGTGTGGTTACGTGTTTTGCGTTACTTGTGACTATTCCGGTAACATATGTCTGATCCGGTTGACGGACGTGTGCAGAAAGCACTTACAGCTTTATATATGTAACAGTCTTTGCAGCATGGACGCTTTACGTACACGTGCACATGTATATGTTCTATAGTCTTCCCTCTTTTCCTCTCTCTTTTCCTAACCCCTGCCTCTTCCCTTTTGTTCATCTTACATTCCCCTTTTACTACTGTATCCTTCTGAGCTTCAACTGTTATCCATATGGCAAATGCCTTATTGCATAACCTTTATGTACTAGATAAAATGCTTTGAAATTGACCAAACATTATGTATGATATTAAACTGTTTGAGTTCCTTAATGTATGTTGATTTTATTAACAAAATTGATTTATATTTCTAATTTTATTGTATGTCTTTATTAATAATATGTCTGTCTGTCATTATTATGTTATGTGTGGAGCTTTTCTCCCCGGGCCTCTAATGCAAATGGACATATATCCAGCTAGACTAGCCGGTCATCAAATGTAAAATAAAATAAATTAAAACTAAAATAAATAATAATAGTCGTAATTCGAACGTGACTGCATTCACGTTTGACGGTTACTGTGACCAGTGCACGTTAGCTGTTCGTTGTCATTAATATGCATACCCATGGTACCTATGTACATTTACATATCCCCCCACACACGCGTCACAGGCATCCATTCTCCTGCTGGGAAAGGTGCGGTACTGCATGTTGAACATTCCTAATTCCCCCTCGCTCATGGCCCAGGATGCATATGTCGTCACCGCAGGGCTGTTCAGATGACAGCTGCTTATATCCCATACGCATACAGGCCTTCGATTGTCAGGGTGTTGCTGTGGTGCTTTGGGTTTGGTCTTGGCCGCCCACTGTACGGGACTGCCCTGACCCTGTACGAATGTTAGATGAGTCACATGGGCACGTTTTGTCCGTGTCCATGGTACCATGTCACGGCCCCCCCCCCAATTATTCGTAACCGTGTGCGCCGATTGGCCGGTGTACCCGTTGTAGATGTCGTTATACTAATTGCACACGGTCTGCTCGAAATAACCAATTTCCATTACTAACCCTCCGTATGTATGGCCTGTGTCGCAATATTACAAGGGTTTAACATTGCGTGACGACTTTCAGTGAGCCACAGACATGTCCGTTGCTTTGTTTGGACCGGTTCCGCTGTGCTACACACATTTAACATGGCGTAACAGGTTGAACATCTCGGACACGAGGACATCGGGTTGTCCGTCGCTGTCTATTATTGAATGTCTCTGTGGAGTTTGTTTCACAAAGCGAGACAATGTCGGCATTGTTAACGGGCATCACGCGATGCGTCCGCACGCCCGCGGGTGACGTATGTCTGCCTTTGGCCGGCGAACAGGCATTATGCTGTGCCATTATGTCTGGGGATATATGGTTTCCTTACATAGATGATGTGCCATACTAGCAATGACCCTAGCAATGACCCGCGTCTGGGTGTGGGTACTGCTGTATTACCCACGGGAAGAGTGGCCTTACGGTAAGTGGTGACCTAGGCAGAAGTTGCCACCGATACATCACCCGCTACCCCCCTCCTGGTCTACCTACACCAAATAGAGTCTAGAAAGGTGCCCGGTAGAGCAACACCCTAGGCGGCTACCTACTTGGCCTATGCCTATGGCCGGCTATGTGTGTGGTCCCTTGGGCATCGGACTCGAGCGTGCCGCGTCTGCCGTGGGTATGTCCAACATTACCCACACCCAGCCCCAAGGCAGTCAACACAGCATCCATGGCTCCACATGGTGTCCCAGCTGTGTACTCCAGGAACTCTAACTCACACTTAGGACAGCTGTTTAATCTTAGCCTCACCTCAGGATACGTGCCTGAGTAGTAGCACAGGGCGACTGTAGTCACACTCCACATAGATGGTGCCTCCACTGAGCCTGGTTATTACCATACCATTAGTTTGACAAGCCTTATCTGCAAAGCCATGGAGATGGATCATAATGGGACACATAGATATAGACATAGGGGACCCGCATACTTTGGATACAACCCAGTTTAGCTTGGTCAGAGTCAGATCATGCCCTTTACACGTGTTTCACTTTGTAGACTCAGTCACCAAGGCCATTGCTGAGGGTAAAGCAGTCCATACAGCCTACCTCAACCCGGCAGAGGCCTTGACACAATACCATCTCGGGTATAATTGATAAACCCGTCATCTTGAATGTAAATCCATACATCGCCATATGGGTTGCAAACGGGCTAAGTCACAGAACACACATGGCCATAGTTGCTGGTGCCATGTCATACTCACAGCCAGTCACAGGTGGTGTCCCATGGGGCTCAGTCCTGGGTCCACTATTTCCAGCATCTACGTTTCCAATGTACACGCATACACAGGGGGGTTATGGGTGACAATGTTTGCAGATGACTGCAAACCGGGTGGCAAAGTCAGACACACATCTGACACAGATATCCTTCAGGAGTGCCTCACAGATGTGGATAAGTGGTACCAGAGACATGTCCTACAGCTAAATGCCAGGAAATGCATAGGCATACCCTTCGGTAAGAACAAGGTTACCCCGAGCTACCATATAGGTGGCAATCCACTGAGCACAGAGGGGGTTACCAGTGATTTGGGGACATGTGTTGTTGTTCACCGTTCGGTAGACACACATGTTGCTAACATAGTTAGGTAGACCTTCCACATTGCCCACATCATCATGAAGGGATTCACATCTAGATCAGGGGAGGTCATTGTCCCGTTGTACTCATCGCTCAATAGACCTATGATTGGGTACAATGCCCCGTTCAGAATGTATCTGACCCAACACCTGCAGCAGCTGGAAAGGCACCAACAGTTCTTCGACAAACAGATGCAGGGTCTCAGGTATATGTGCTATACTGACCGACTGAAAGAATTCCAGCTGTATACAGTTGCATACCACTTGCCCAGAGGTGACCCGTGCCTGGCATACACGGCTATGTCGAACCCAGATCTGATGACTATGCTTCACGTAAATAAGTTAGATCCCTCAGAACCACAAGGGCAGCTGACGTACACCTTGACACTGTCATTAATCGAACGTGTTGTTGGGACGGATTCATCACCCAGACACTCACTATGCTGTGGAACAACATCCCAGTACATGTGAGGGCAAGCACCTCGCTGGCCTTGTGTTAGTATTTACACATGGATGACTGAGTTGATTTATTTAAGTAACCTTCTAACTGAATATTTACATTAGCACATTGTGAATGTTTACATTCCGTTGGTCTATTTTACAGTAGTCATAATCATACGGTTTATGTGTATATATTATGGTTCATTTATATTACTAGGTGTCTGCAGTTCTGTTAATATATTGGCACAATCCGTAGGACATATATATGTATCTTACACAGTCAGACATTTGGAAAACATTTTATGTTGGTTCATGTTTCATATATGTACATATATTTATATTTTCCGATGAAGACTGTACCTTTCGAAGCAATGTCTGCTGTCCTCACTGTGTGGGATCTGCAGCGCAAGTGAGGTTTGTTCGCTTGTCTGCCTTTAAGGCATGTAATTAGTACCTAGCACATGTAATGTACTGACCAATTAATGCTTGTAAATGTAGTAGGTTGGACTGCATTGTATGTAGTCTGAATAAGTCTGCTTATGAAGCAGACGTGGGCTCCAATAGACTATGGTGACTGCCTTTAATTCTTGGTGTGCTCTGGTTGGTCACTGGCGGTCCCTACAGTACCTCGTCTTTGCTTTAGACTTCATCAGCGGTTGTCTGTGTTTGTTGTATGGGGAATGTCAACTGTAGTCCCTATGTGTATGACTTGTGTAATGCCTTACTACGGCACTGTAATTCCACCGGGTTTGCAGTTATGGGTGCCATCTTAGTCATACGCTTGTCCATCCATGTGAATTGCCTACTATACACTGGTATAGGGCTGTACACATTTCACACCTGCATTTTGCATTCCCCGCAGTATGGTGTGCATTAATAGCGGAGAGTGGCGCATGTGCTACACATGTCCCTCCCAGGCGGGACAAAGGATTGCCTGCGAGAAACAACACCGAGGCCAGATTCTACATACCCAGACTCCCTTGACTGCAACAGTGCACAGTACCCATTACACATCCTTCATGTGTGCTGGACTGTGATGTGGGCGCAGCTGAATGGACCCGATACCCTGGGTAATTCTATGCATGTGTGCTGCAGTTCATGGACAGCTATCATCAACATTGAACACGCTTGCGTGCATATGTGTACGTGTGGCGTGGTGGCGACAATTAGATCACATGAGTAATGCAGGAAGCTAGCAGGCATTCTCTGAACAGAATTTTTGGGTCCTACAATGGACACCGATGTGCATATGTCAAGTTAGATGTTGCTGGACTGTGTCCACCTGCCCAGTGCTTTTCACTGCTGGTGTATGTTCCCCAATCGCGGATGTCTGTTTGACTACCCATTCCACATGGTGCTACATAACCAGCTGATTTAGTACTGTGAACAAATTACATACATCCAAAGATGCTGGTTAGCAACTGCTTCATATAAACCTCAGACATCCCAATGGGACATATCCGTCACTATATTTCCAATATAACACCACGGAACATGTTGCTTACCTATGCATTCATTTAACCATGTTGTCTTCATAGGTGGGAAAGCCATAGTTTACATATCCTACTTGGCGTTGTGTGTGTGCCATTAGTATGTGTTCCACAGGTCGCACATCTGTTCCGCTGTACGGTAGCGGGTGCTCCTCAGTCTGTTGCTGGCAGATTGAGTGCTGTGTACGCCGGTGTTGGCACGACGGTCCTGCTTTGTATGTGGAATGTCAACTGTAGTCCCTATGTGTATTTCCTGTGTTATGCCTTCCCGCGGCTATGTCATTTACCCGGGTTTGCAGTTGTGGGTGCCATTCTGGCCATACGGGTGTCCATCCATGACAATTGCCTACTGGACAGTAGTATAGGGCTGTACACATTACACACCTACATTTAGCATTCTCCGGAGTATGGTTTGCATTATTAGCGGAGAGTAAGGCAGGTGATACGCACACATCCCTCCCACGGGGCGGGAGAAAGGATTGCCTGCGAAACAACACCGAGCACAGAGTCTACATACCCAGAATCCCTTGACTGCAACAATTGACAGTACCCATTACACATCCGTCATGTGCGGGACTGTGATGTGGGCGCAGTTCTATGGACCCCGTACCCTGGGTATTGCTGTGCATCTGTGCTGCATTACATGCACAGCTATCAGCAACATTAAACACTCTTGCGGTGCATATGTGTACCTGTGGCGACAATGATTTCAGGTACGCATTGAAATAAGACATAATTTGGTTCTTTCCACAATTTTTGGGTCCTACAATGGACACCACTGTGCATATGTAAAGTGTAGAGCTTGTCGGACTGTGTCCTTGTGAGCACTGGGTTTCACTGATACTGTGTGTTCAGGAATCGCGGATGTCTGTTTGACCACCCATTCCACATGGTGCTACATAACCAGGTGATTTAGTACTGTGGACAAATGACATACATCCAATGATGCTGGTTAGCAAATGCTCCATATAAACCGCAGGCGTCCCAATGGGACATATCCGTCACTGTATTTCCACTATAACACCACCAGAACATGTTGATTACCTATGCATTCATTTAACCATGTTGTCTTCATAGGTGGGAATGCCATAGTTTACATATCCTACTTGACGTTGTGTGTGTGCCATTAGTATGTGTTCCACAGGTCGCACATCTGTTCCGCTGTACGGTAGCGGGTGCTCCTCAGTCTGTTGCTGGCAGATTGAGTGCTGTGTACGCCGGTGTTGGCACGACGGTCCTGCTTTGTATGTGGAATGTCAACTGTAGTCCCTATGTGTATTTCCTGTGTTATGCCTTACCACGGCTATGTCATGTACCCGGTTTTGCAGTTGTAGGTGCCATCCTGGCCATACGGGTGTCCATCCATGACAATTGCCTACTGGACACTAGTATAGGGCTGTACACATTCCACACCTACATTTAGCATTCTCCGGAGTATGGTTTGCATTATTAGCAGAGAGTAAGGCAGGTGCTACGCACACATCCCTCCCACGGGGTGGGAGAAAGGATTGCCTGCGAAACAACACCGAGCACAGCGTCTACATACCCAGAATCCCTTGACTGCAACAATTGACAGTACCCATTACACATCCGTCATGTGTGCGGAACTGTGATGTGGACGCAGTTCTATGGACCCGGTACCCTGGGTATTTCTGTGCATCTGTGCTGCATTACATGGACAGCTATCAGCAACATTAAACACGCTTGCGGTGCATATGTGTACCTGTGACGACAATGATTTCAGGTACGCATTGAAATAAGAAATTATTCGATTCTTTCCACAACTTTTCGGTCCTTCGATGGACACCACTGTGCATATGTAAAGTGTAGAGCTTGTCGGACTGTGTCCTTGTGAGCAGTGGGTTTCACTGATGCTGTGTGTTCAGCAATCGTGTATGTGTGCTTGACTACCCATACTGTGTTGTGCTACAGGAACCAAGTCTTCCGACACCAGAAACCAATGCTATACATCCAATGTTGCAGGTTAACAACCACTTTCATACCATACCCAGAGGTCACGATTGGGAGGTATTGCCACTTTATTATCGGAACAACACCCCAGACTGTGTACATCATGGGAACTTTAGGCCAGTCTTACGGCCATTTCCAATTGTAATTGGCAGACACATGTCAATACATGTATGATAACACATATTGTAATGCAGAAGTTGATCTATGTTATTTGGACATTGGCTTCTGCTTTTGGCATCCGTTGCTGTGAGTGTTGCCAGTTACCATACACATTGCTTGCTCACAGGCAGACTACACAATACTGCGCAGTACTGTGGTCTCCTTTAAGGACCCTGAGCCAGTGGTCGTATGCGGCAGCCACTGCATCAATCACATTTGCCATCTACCAGTACCTACAGGACTGCATGAGCCAGTCATTCACTTACCCAACTGTGGTTCAGTGTACCAATGCCAAGCATCCAGTGTGGTGTACCCCAGCCATACACAAAATGTACAACACGAGGAGGTGGCTACTACAAGGTGGAGCAGACACCTTGTGAGGTGTGAGACCCTTGGTCATCATATGTGTAGACTTACACACTGTCATGAAATAGTCCAGGGCACATTCCACAGATATACCTACATGGACCTGGCTAACAATCATACCACCTTCAGTTGCTATGCTGGACACCTGGGAGCTCAGTCCCACATATGCTCTGACTGGGTTCACATAGAGGTGGGGTTTACTCAACATACACACATTGCCAACATACAGGCTGACAAGTCCAGTGAGGACATCTCCACACCCTCGCCCACACATGAGGTGATGTGTGTACCACAGGTTTGTGGTCACCAAATGTTCTGTGACACACAGGTGGGACATGCTCTCTCCAGGGTAGTGGACATAGCATCGATGAGACCAGCTGGTGACCCTGCTGTGTACTCCACTATCTCGGTTATGAATTGGACACACAGTTAGGACAGCTATTTCTTTGTAGCCTCACCTCAGGTAGGGTACCCAGGTTGTGTCACATGGCAACTGTAGTCCCACGTCAGAAGGCCAATACCTCCACTGAGGCTGGTTATTCCTGTCCCATTACCCTGAGGAGACCTATCTGCAAAGACATGGGCAGGGATCATACTGTGGCTCGTACATGACTGCATAGGGGACATACTTACTTTGCCTCACACACGGTTTGTCTTGTTCAGGGGCGGTTCATGCCTTTAAAGCATGGTCGACATTTTCAGGACAGTCGCCGAGGCCACTGATGGGGGTGTTGCAGTCCATACAGCCTACCTCGACCTGGCAAAGCCCTTCATCACATTACCCCCCTCAGGTATCGTTGATAAACCCATTGGCTGGGATGTGAACACGCACATCACAGAATGTGTTGTAAACTGTCTATGTGACACAACCCACACGGTCATAGTTGCTGGCAGCATATCAGACCTACTGCCTGTCAGAAGTGGTGTCCCATGGGGCCCTTCCATGTGTGCACTCCTGTCATACACCTACATCTTCACGGTACAGGCACACACAGGGGTGCTATGGGCAACAGTGTTTGTAGATGACTGCAACACAGGTGCCATAGTGGGACAGACATCTGACACAGATATCCTTCGAAGGCGCCTCCCAGATATGCATATCTGCTGTCAGGGACATGTCCCACAGCTAAATGCAACGTCATGCAACATCATACCTGTGGAGAAGTACTAGGTCACCCATGTCCAGCATATAGGTGGCTGTCCACTCAGCACAGGGGTGATTACCAGGAATCAGGGGACAGTGTTGGATGGTCACCATTCATTCCACACACACGTTGCTATCGTGGTTGTGTGGGTCTTCTACATTGCCCACCTGTTGGTGCAGGGATTCACATCTACATCAGGCTAGGTCATTGTTCCCTTGTACCCATTACGTGTTACACCTATGATCTACTACATTGCCCCATTCAGACTGTATCTGACCATACACCTACAGCAGCTGTGAAGCCCACATAGGTTGATCGTTGTACAGATGCAGGATGACACCATTTTGTGTAATGCTGCCCCACATGTAGGACCCCTGCCACATCACGTCACATACCTGCTGTTTGTTGTTGGCCTGTGCCTGACATACAAGGCCATGTCAACCCATATGTCATGTGTATGCTTCACCTACTGTATCCGCATCCCTCAGAATCACTAGGGCAGGTGACATTTACCTTGTCACGGTCATTCATGGGATGTGTTTGGGTGACACATATATCACCCAGACAATCATTATGCTGTGGATCTACATCACAGTACATGTGAGACAGACATCCTTCCTAGCCTTGTTCGCAGCTATGTTGTCCATTGGATGGAGGATTGCAGGTATAGGCCAGGGATTACATCATTATCACTGCTTGACGGAGATACAGCAATATCATGGGTATTTCATCTGAAGCACAGAAGGTTGGCAAAGTCATCCTAACTATGGTGTAGTATTATGGCTGGGCCTGGGACGATGGCCTACCCTGTACCTATGGACGTGTGAACCTATATTCATAGTTTGTCACATGTACAATTGTCTATCCACTATAGTCTTTCGCCACTGTATATTTCTGTGGCACATGATTGTCCTCTGTATTACATGCAGGTATGCTGTGTACATTGCACATACGTCACAGTTGATGACAGTGTATCTGTGTCCCTAACACTGTGATACTGAGGACTACCACACATCCTTCACAGCATTCCATGCATATGTCCATTCTATTCTTCTTTGGCCTATGGGGGGGTGTTAAGGCAAACATTACTCAAGTCCCTGTTTGTGCATGCTTCATGTTGGTGTTTGACCAGGCTCCGTTGCAGTCATGTGTTGGACAGTAGTGTGTCTGTGTGTTTGCCATGTGTTTTATTGCCAGTACATCTGTGGGAGGTGTAGTTGGCACATGTTCCTCTTTGCAGGGACACCCATCCTGGTGTTTGTGTCATGCATCTGCACTTGGCACGTGCCATATGTCCTGTACTTTTCCCACAGTCGTGTATGCCTTCATGCACTACTACTGCATGTTACTGGCTGTGTGTATGTGGTACACATGGACATTGTGATGTTTGTCTTGACCTATTCCAATGCTAGAACGTAAACATCTGTCAATTAAGTCTTTTAAATCAAACTGTAACACTCATTCGTATTTTCAACATGACACTCATTAACACAGGAAGCTGGGATTAATAACATTTTATTACTGTGCAGCAGGAGGCAAAGGAGTATGCAGTCAAAGTTTAGACATTTGTTCAACTCTATACATGTTACATCTGTATGAGCATTCTGTATACTATCATCTTTTGCACACATTAATGATGTTGTCAGTCACGAGGCATTTACATTGCTAGAGTACAGAACATTGTATTCCTACAACAGTGCTCAGGTAATGCTTATTACATGTTTTCCCATGAGGATAGCCCAACCTTGCGAGACACATATTCAGTTAGACTGTACTTTGGTAAGTTCTGCTCTGACACGGTTCCAACACTGTTCATATTCAGTCCTCACTCCGTGTCATACTAGGTTCCTGTGTCTCTCCGCTGAGCAGCTGTACTCTGTGTTACAGCTCACAAGCCTATCCTCCTCAGTAGAAGGATGACAGATATACCTGTACATACATGTATTATTCTGTAACCGAGCAGATGACTAATGCTGACTGACATACACCTGCTGCACTGGTTACTGCTAGGGTTAGGGTTCAATCACACTGCAGCTACACTACAAGCAATTACATGCATGAGAAGCTGTACTGCTATATTGTCAGGTAGAATAATATGCATTATACACTATTAGCTTCTAAAGTTGCACGTCATATTATGTTTAAATATGCATTTTGCTAACATTCTCCCTCCTTTGATTGCTTCTACTCTATCCAGAGACATATACAACATTATTTCATTCCTGGCGTCTTCCTCTGTGGAGCGTTTAACTAGGCAGGTAATTTGATGTACATTGCAAGTAGGATTGCATTTTCTATTGACAAATACCACTACAGGTCTTGATCCATAGTCTCGGTTACAGGTATGTTGCCAGAGTCCCTGACTAATACTTACATGCACAGTATCCCGCACTAGACACATGCTCCCAATATGAGCAGAACAACACAAATGGCATTCATGATATTCAGTATGACTGACCCCATCCACCCAATGGTTTGTGGAAATGGTTCGGCAGTGGGTTTGGGCCTGTTTCCGCCATGGATGACACCTGCTATATTACCTGTAGGTGGGCGTTGCTTTTGGTCTCTTCATGTGGTAGTTGGACACAGCGATCTTCTTCAGTAAGCGCCTGCATTCAATTCTCAGCGCCACGGTGCAGTCGTGCACTATTACATTTTGTGACACAACAGTTCTCATTGCATCCAGTTCATCAGTCACATGTTCAGGAGCGGGAAGTCACATTCATCCTTCCTCCGACAGTTTTTGATAACCTCCTCTGTTCCCTGATTGCTTTCACTACTCCAGAAGCTGGGGGTGTTCCAGCCCAGGTTGTGGCGCTGTCACTGAAGTCCATATGAATCGGTATTCCTTTATCTCTTGCAGAGGACTGACATGTCAGAACAGCTTCCATTTCTCCCAGTGGATTAGTAGGTTTCCCGACTGTGTTCCCAGTTCTTTGAGCTATATGTGTTATAGTTCGTTTCGCACCCACAGGCAATTGTACAGTATGTCATGTGACTGGAGCCAGACAACCCAAATAACAACTGCCGGACCACTTCCCAGGTAACCATTGCTATGCTTATTTCCCACAAACAACATAACTATATTCTACTTTATTACTGATGCGGGTTACCTCTGCATGTAACAAATTCCTGTCTCTAACAGAGTACTGTTTATACAATTCAGGATGTTTCTGCACATCCTTCAACATTGTTCTCATGATGTTTCAATACAAATTAGGAATGGTGCTACAAGTAGTACTGTGATCTTTGGCTGTTATATGACATTCGTAAGACACAGTTATGTTACAAATACTCCCACCAACTGCAACTGTACCATGTTTATGATAACATACAATTCCTTTTTGTGTAACAGGTAAGTACATTGCCACGTTGTCCTGTGATGTCACAGAACCTGTATCAAAGTGTAGATATTCACAAGTCTCAATCTATCCCCAAGGGGACCACATGCATCGGAAGTCCTCCATATGATGTAGGTATGGCAGTACAAACACAGCAATTTAAAGTGTTCCTGGTCTCTATCTGCACACGCATCATGCCTAGGGATCTGTTGAGGTGTGGAAGACACTCTGTGGCCAGTTCATCACGTATCAGTATTTGTATCCGTGTAGTTATATGCAGGTGAGGTTCGGAAATTGTAACGTAAACACAAACATGGTTAATAGGTGTATAATCATTAGGACAGCAAACATAAATGTCTTTGGGGTTGCTTTGTATTGTTATACAGTCTTCGTTCGGTGATTCGGGCTCTTTGGTATATCAGCTACGAGATGTCAATCAGACTTGATATCCTTTACCAGTTTGAGAAATGTGAGGTGGACCCAGGACAACCTCTCTGCAAACTTTACTGCGGTAGGCGTTGCCAACAGTACCTGGTACAGACATTCGCACTGTCCACTTGGCAATAATGTTCTTTGGATAACAGTGACATACACACAGGATACTGGTGTCAGCTATGCTTCCGTCTTCGTTTGCTCTTATCTGTAACAGACTTTAACTGAGGAACAGTGTTACTAGTTAACAATCCTCTCATGTCACCTACTACTGAGTCATCGACCTCCGGCTCTGCAGGCATGACAGCTTTCCACTCTGGCACATGATATGCCATTCCACATACTACTTGAGTGGGTGCAGCACTTTACATTTGGAACTGTTGTCATGCTCAGCAATGCTAGAGGTAGACAGTTCATGTAACTCGTCTGGATGTCACCCACCCAACTCCTCTACTTATTTCTCGATCCCATTCTGCGGCGGCAGCAGTCGTGCTGAGTGTGGGTTGTACATGCAATTGACATTCATGGTAATCTGAAGTAATCCCCAGGTAGCGTGATTGTCTGGTTAACTACATGTGTTCTATTGTCACTGTAGCTTCTTTACAGCATGCCAGATCTATGGATAGTTAATTTTACTGGCACCTTTGCCACTGCTGCTGCATCCGGATTACTGGTTGGGAATGCTTCTAGCCATTTTGATTATCTATATGTGTAATCGCTAAACAGTCTTTGTTCCCTTCACATTTATGCAGATGTATGAATTCCATACAAATAGCACGGAGCAGTTAGGGTGGTGTAGGTCAACTCACTCCCTTCGGTTTAAATACTTCCTGTGCATGATATCTACGGCAAGCGTGACACGCTGCTCATGAGGTTTGTATGTGGTTCGTAATTCCGTATGTTAGGGTATTCTGTTAACCAAATGTACCATCCCCTGTTGAGACATGTCTGTACCCATGGCTACACAAAGCCGCTTATCTGAATATATTAGGCGTTAATATTGGCTTTCTCACTGTGGATATGTGCAGTCCGTGTTCAAGGATTGCTCCTCGTCATAACCACGTCGGCTTTTCTGCTTTCGTAGTTGCTGTTTGCATTGTTTGTACAGTTTCTACATCTAAACAGTCTGAGGTTTGTCATTCCTCATTCACACAGACACTTTCCAAGTGTGACGCTGCTTGTTTTGCAGGTGCATGAGCTCATGCCTCAACTTTCCTACTGTTATCCTGTTGCATTCTATGCCCTGCACATTTACAATTACCTACTTCAGTGGGTAACTGCATGTAGTGTAATGCATTCAGGTTCAGATCGCATGCTTAATCGGTTTACCGGTGGATGTTATCATTCCCCTATTCTTCCACTGCTGCTCATAAACATGCACTGCACAGACAACAGAATGACTATCGGGACATATGTCCACACATCATTTTTCCGCTACAGTACAAGCACGTGTTAAAGCTATCTATTCTGCTGCTTGAGCAGACACGTTATGCTGCAGGGTTTGGCCGTCTACAATGTCATTATCAATAACTACTGCATAAACTACTTCATTCGTTCCTGTAGGACTCTGTCTACATGATCCGTACACATTAACTGTCACCTCTGCATCATCTAAGGGTATATCAGTGTTATCATGTCTGTGTGTAGTTATTTAAGCCATTTCGTATAGGCTACTGTGTGATGTACCATACACAGGTGTCAGACGTAGCGTTCATAGGTTTCATGTTGTACAACGTTCAATCACCATGTGAGGTTGACTCAGTGGTATGGTCAGACATGACACATGTGTAGCACGAGTCAGGAATTCTATCTTCTCTTGCAGCAGATTGATGGCAACTGCATGACACATTCTCACAGTGAGAGGGTGGTCTAGTAACATTACGGCCGGGCCTGTACTGCCATGGGTGCTACAACAACTGCCTGTACACAATGTGGCAGTGACCATGCCACAGTGTCCAACTGCAATGAGTAGTCATCTATTTGGCGTTGCTTACTTCCCTGCTGTTGCATCAAGACTGGCGTCATATATCTCCGCTTACAATCTACGGTCTGACAACATGTGTTATGATTATTCACGAGACCTACTACAGCTGTTAAGGCTATCAATCGTTCTAGTCTGCATAACGCTGTTTCTGCTACTGTAATCCGGTGTACTATGTGTTGTGCTGCCATGGGTGTATTAAAGGTTAAGGCAAACAAGACAGCGGATTCCACAGCATTGTTTGGTATCCAGATGTAACATGTGTTAGTCGGCCCAGACACCGACATCATTCCCTTCTTGTTAGTTGGCTTGGGTGCTTATTATATTGCTACCTTCCTATCGTCATGTGATGTTCTACCCTACTTGGATACCAGATATGCCATGTAATTGACCTGTATTCTCTGTATTTGCAATTTATGCTTGCTTACTTTATGTCCGTGTTCTGCTGATTATCTCAATAATGATATTGTATCTTCCATACATTGCTGCTGGGTAGGGGCCGCAAGCAGAATATCATCCAATTAAAGTGGAGCTTGACTGGCCCCGGGTGGAGTTGACACCGGAATGTAGCTAGCCATCCCCTGTGAGAATATCGTTGTACTTTCACAGTAGCCCCGCGATAGCCGGGTATGGCTGTATCTGTCACCCTGACTGTACAAGCAAAGCAATACGAACTATGTGGATGTATAGGTATTGCAAAGTAAGCATAGCTTATATGTACCACGGTAAGATACTTCTGTGGCATGTTCATAGCATTGAATATAGTGTGTGGGTCTGGCACCAACGCTACCCTAAGTATTCTTACATTATTTACAGCTTATACATACTGTACCATCCGCCATTCCCTTTTGGTTTCGATCAGGAGATACAGGGTATTGCATGGTGAATAGCGGTTACTTTGTGGATGGGGAATTCCCTCTCTGACTTTGCAGATATCTTCTGGTGTCCACGGTCTATACGCTACTGGGGTTGGGTCCTGGCCTTCCTGTCCTGCATGATGGTTCGGTACTTCAATTAATTGACAGATATCCTCACTCTGTTTTAGTACTGTGTTCTTACTCGGGTGTCCCTAGGTATGTTACGTGTTCGGGATGTGGTTTCAATAGCTTCTATTACATTTGTTCGTTGTGCTACCTCTGTTGCCACAGGATAACGTGTGGGGACTAGCCTGCCCTCCCGCTTAATATCCTGCATGTGGTATCTGAGGTGGTAGGGTGTTGTGGGGGGGGGGCGGTCGGTACTACTGTATTATGATCTTCTCTGTGTGCATTATGAAGCTTAGCCATTTGTAGTGTTCTATTCCCTTCGTTACACTACCTCAGTCCACCGATGTGCATGACGGATACCCAATTGTCGCTGTTTTGTCGCCTGCACATCTTAGGGCTGCCACCTTTTACAATGCACAATGTGGGACATTAGTGTTCGGAACGTGTATTTTGCCGGGAAAATGCATACCCACGGCCAGTACATAGGACAGGTATTCACGTTTTGCCAGGAGAGCGACCAATTGTTGTAGCATTTCAGTTGCTTATTCTGTTTATTATTATATTTTGCTGTTCCACATACAAATTTACTGTTTTACGCTACCATCTTGATATATATCTGGGAAATGTTTGTCCTGAGATATCAGGACATTTGACATTGTTCGGTTTATTTACAGGACACGACTGGCCAGAGGGCATATCCCTCTCAGGGTGGAACAGGTGTTTACCTTGGAGCATATGCATCAAATTTTCAGGGATTACAATGTTTCAGTAACGATATGTTGCCTAATATACCATCAATGTCATATTTATTACCCCATTTTGCTGCGTAACTCACAATTATGTGCTCTCTGCGATTGCATATTCTTCACGTCACCCGTCAAACGCGGATCACACGATCTGTTGCTTCGATAATCTCCCATATCCTCTACACGACTGCTACGCACCCTTCTGTCATAACACGTGTGTCTCCTTCCCTGTATCCACTGTAGTGTCTACAATCACTATTTACTCTGCTGTGTGTTCCCTGACCTATGTTCAGATTTAACAGTATGTGGGTAGGTCTTGACCCGATATCACTACTGTTAACAGAAACACAATGTAGTCTGGTCCCTGATCTACAATAGACACAAAAAGGCAGACACTCCTTACCTGGGCCTCCTGTTTAAGGCTGCACGTTTTCTTCTTGGGATCCAGTTTTCCGCTTTTCAGCCACAGATCAGACAGTAAACAGCCTCTTTACACACAACAATTCAGTCGGAGGTCTTTTCATTCAAGAAGAACCATTTATGCATATTCTCCAGCGTACATGTCTAACCAGCCATGCACTCTGACCTGTAGCTTACCAAGGGAATTCGGATTACAAGGATCACGATGTGAAATAAGTTGTTACAACCAGACTGTAGTTATCAGTAGGCTTTTCTAAGTGACAGCCGATAACACAGGAGGCTCGGGTTCGGAAAGTTTTAGTAGTGTACACAGGCAGGCTAAATAATGTACAGTCCAAGTATGAGAGTTTTGTCTGACTCTATACAGTAAGCTGTTTCTTTATATAGTGTTTACAATCAGCTTTTGCCCACCTTACTGACGTGGTCGGTCACAGGGCATTTCCATCACTATGGTCCGCAATAGTCTATACATACGTGGGTGCTGGGCTCGTGCTTTTAAATTGTTTTCTCATGGGAATAACACAGCCTTGCAAGGCACCTTGTACATTACAGTATCCTTTTGTGATTGTAGCTGTTTCAAGGACCCTAGACTGTTACGATACAGTGGACAGTTAATTTCTTAATACGTTGCTTTGTCTCTCTGGTAGGGAGTTGTACTGCTATCTTCCATTGAGCTCACAAGGCCATCCTCCTCTGGGAAGGAGTGCTGTTATGCATGTACATACATTTATTGTTCTGTAACCCAGCAAATAATTAATGATGACAGACATGAGCCTGCTGTCCTGCTTACTGCCAGGTTCAGAATTCCATCACAGTACAGCTTAGCTTCACCAATTACATGCAGGCTTAGTTCTACTGCCATATTGTACGGTACAATTCAATACATTATATAGTATTTAGAGTGTAAACTGGAACTTCATATGTGTTTCTATATATTTTACGAACAACATCCATCCAGCCATATGCATGTTGTTCCGTCCTTTACCTTGACCGTGTGTATTTGTCCGTCCAGCCACGCTAATCTCCACATGTGATGTCCCAGTTTCCCTTCTTTGCCTGTAGCACCCTGTTAGGACGTCCTGTGTGGTAGGCACCTGTTCCGCTATATGTGATCGACTTCACTGCAAAGATAATCATCGCTGCGGTGGTCCAACGACCCGACTTGTCCACATGTGTACACTTATGTGCACCGTGTCGTATGCAAACCTAGATGGTTTGGGGGTACATACTACATGCGGATGTACACATTCTGCTGACACATTCACATGCAGCCATTTACATATCTGTACCTGCGGTGGGTTGGTGACATGTGGGTATTTGCCCGCGTGGCATTGCCTAACACAAACTTCTTACCACAGTTCAGGTATGCACATTGTGTGTGGTTGTATAGCTGCACACGGATGCTAGCAGGTTTGGGTGCAGGGGTATACATGGGTGTGACTGACATGTACAATGAGGCTATTGTGTAGTACATCCGAATGCATGGGTTCTGCTTCTGGATATTACACTTCATCATACACCATCCAGTGTATGCAACAGAGACGTTGCTGGGTCTGGGATATGTTGCTATGCACATGTTTGCCTGTGTTTGAGGTATCTTGCTTCCTTACTGTTGTTATGTCAGCACAGCTACCCGGCTATGTACTGTCACTACTGCTTGTGACCATTATGGTTGGCACCTTTTCCAATGCCCATAGTGGGGCATGTTATGTGGACACTTGACTTTGCAGGACTACACATACCCAGGGCTAGTGCAGTTGACAGAACTTCACTTGTTTGCCATACTATGAGCTTATTCTGTAAGCGTTTGGGTTCCTTATTTCTTTTCTTATGCCATGTCTGTGTTCCATATCGTAATGTATATGTTTTATGCTACTATTTACATATATATTGCGGGAATTTGCGTGGAAGGGGATCGGGGGTCATTTTCCATTTTTACGATTGTTGCAGGGACACGACTGTCCAATCGGGGACTGTCCATGGCACATTGGGACAGCAGGTAACCCTGGTGACCATGCCCATGTCGCTGCTGGGGTTTCCACCTTTTCCATTTTCCGATCTGGGATATTTCCGGGACTCACATCTGCCTTTACAGGCCGACACATACAGACGGTCACTATATAGCATAGAAATTCACTTGTTTGCCTAAATAATTTGCTTATTATTGTGGCAATTTCCTTGCTTATTCTGTTTATTGTGTCATTTAGGTATTTCTGTTACAGAAATAACCAATTCATGCTACCATTACATTACATACGGGATATCATTGTGTCCTACAATCGTAGCACATCAGCCATTTCTAATACGTTTTTCGGGACACAACTGTCCATGCTGAGACTGCCCCAACCAAAGTGGGACAGGTGGTGACCTTAGTCGCTGCTCCTATGTCGGTGCGGCACGCTGACATGCGGCTGTACACCTTCTCTGAGTGTAAACACTGACAGTGCATTGCGGGACGAAGGCGGTCTTATGCGTATCCTTTGCTCCTTGGACGGGTACACTTATGCCTTCGTGGCTTCTATTTGCTTCTCCGTTAATTTGGAGCGGGACTATGTTGCATACTGTACGTGCGTTTCATTCTGCACGGGACCTGGCTGCTGCCATTACTATTGTGGGCGGACCGTGGCTGTCAGCACATTAGGTTGCTCACCTCATGCCGGCTTAGACACGCCTCCAGACGCATCCTACCTGGGCTCGCTCACGTACACTACGCACGTGTCTGTGATTCCGGTGCACTCTCATTAATATGTATATGGCGCTACTGCGCCGGATATTCCATGCACCGCCGGCGCAGGCCTTACGCCGGCCTTGCGCCGAGCTTCATGAATCCCGGGGAGAGTTTCACATAATTAATTCAGATTCCTTATCATGAACATTCTTTTTTTTTAATTTTAAGAATTCTGATAAAGACGAGGAGTATGCACCCATTTGCTGGTAATTGCTTTCCTGCAGATGTCTTAAATAGTCCAACATACAGAATAATGACTTTTCTTAATATATGAGGGAATAGACTTATTAAACAATACCATGCTTCTACTCAATAAAAAATTATCTGTCTAATAAATTGACAAATGTTTTCAATATTTATAAAAGTCACAAATCTTCAAACAATCAAAATTATTTCCAGTGAGTTACCTCGTTTGATTTAAATCTCTGCCATTGAAAGTAATCAGTTTTAGTAATTTTATTCAACCTGCTTGGAGTATAAAAAGACCCTATATATAATTTTCCAAGTGTAAACCCTCCAATAAGGAGTGCTAGTTGAATTTGCTACTGATAGAACAGTTTTGTACTCTAAAAAGAACATTATACATAACTGATAACGTTGAGTTACTGACTTTATTTATATGCAGTTTTACATAAATACTTTGTTAGTTTAGGTACATTCGTTGAGTGAAGATCACACAGCTTGCATAATGGTTAAGGTTTTCATCTCCCATGCACAAAGAACAAGGTTCATCTGATTTTCAGCCAATGTCTGTGTGAAGTTTGCAAGTACTCCCTGTGTCACTGAGAGGTCCGGGTTTCTCCCAAAAACATGCCAAGTGTTTCCACCTCAAACTCACCAGAGAATGAAGTTGTGGGCAACAGTACAGTCTCTAGAGTGTGCCTACTGGTGAAAGAGTTGTATAGACAACTGTTTTGAGCAACAGCTATGGACACAGTATCTTTTAGATAGGAATGTATTTGTCTCACTGACCACATCAGGCTAGCCACTAGATGGTGTAAAACCGGGCTCTAAGTGTTCCATCACATTGACAAGTGTCACCAAAAATAGGCATGTGTAATTTGGCAGTGAAAAGTTGGTTGAGCATCCATCATCCTTTGACCTATGCAAGGAACCCATGCTAAAAATAGGAGGGGTCCTTCTGTGTCTACTGATTAGTGTATGCCCCCGGCTGGTGTCCAGTTACCCAGTTTGGGTTACCTAGGCTAACTCTTGAGTAAAACCTGGATGAAAAACCAGCCAACCTTCCAATCATGAAATGAACTATGGATTGGTACACTCAATTGATGGGATACAGTTCGGAATTAGATGATGGTAAGGAGGAAGCTATACAGCCTCTATATCCATGAAACAAAATGGAAGGACAGATCTGTAAAGCCACTTGCCTTGACATGCAAAGCCTACTACTCAGGGAGAGAACAGACTAGAAATGGTGTGGGAATTGTTCTAAGGATGAGGTTTCAGAAGACGGTGAGGGATGTCATCAGAATTAGTGACCGACTCATGGCAATCAGACTTCATTGTAAGGATACGGCAGCATTTATAATCTCAGCCTGTGCTCCACAGTAGAGTTGTGATAGTGAGGAAAAGAGTGCATTCAGGCAGCATTCAGGTAGGAACTGTAGCACTTATTAGATAATGCAGGATAACATGAGTTGGTGTTGATAATGGAGGACCTGAATGCACATATTGGGAGAGACAGATTTGAGAACTGCCTTAGTTTACATGGCTGGGGCAAAAGGAACAAAGAAGAAGGTGCCATTTTAGTTTTCTGACTGGCAAATGGCTTCATAGTGGCCACCACAAGTTTCGGCAAGAGAGACAGTTAACAAGATCACATACTAGAGTGGCCAACATGCAAGTCAGATAGACGTCCTCCAAATAAGGAAAGGGCATAGGATTAGAATCTGTTATTGTAAATTCATCCACAGTGAACAGTTGACCCACAGTATAAACTACTTGTTACCACAATCAGCTGCAAGCAGTGGTCAGAAAAGTCTCTGACATCAATCAGAAACTAGACTCAAGACCAGGAAGTTGACTGGAGTAAATGAACAGTTCAAGGAAACACTCACGACTCTAGCACCTTGAAAAAGAATGCCAGTGCATCAAAACAGCATGTGTGAGGGTTATAGAACAGATATACTGTGCCTGGTACTTTATATTTATTTTGGGTAGTGCTAAGGAAATAAGGTAAATAAGGAACACTTGTGGGGGAATGCACAAGTCCAGGAAGTCATCAAAAGACAGGAGGAATTCAAGAAAAAGTCAGATAGAAGAGAGCAGCACCAATAGCAAATCTCAAGGCATCAGAGGTACTCTGCCAGCTTCTGGCACAAAAACTCTATTCGGTTGCAAGATGATGATCATTAGACACCCTTCAAAAGAGATGCCAGCAACATCCTGCTCACCAGCCTAGATGGTAAATGGAAGGAATACTTCCAACTGCTTCTGAATGACGAAATCCCACAGAAGCTGTACTGCCCCAGACACAGAAAAGGAGCCCACTGAACAGCATTAATTAAAATTAAGTCAGGGAATGCAAAAAGCTCAGATGAGGTCACAGCAAATATGATCAAGCCTGTGTGAGATAGCGGACAAATTCCTCCTGAGGGTACTCGTAGCAGTGTGGAGAGAAAGGTGTATCCCAGATGACTGGAGAATAAGCATACTAGTGCCAGTGATCAAGAGCAAAGGGGACATTCAGAACTATGGGCAGTACAGAGGTATCAAACTTCAAATGCATTTCATGAAAGTTCTGGAGACCATGAAGGATAAATGAATATGTAGAGCAGTAGAAAGTAAGATGAGAGATCGGCAGTTCAGATTCAGATTAAGGTACAGCACAACCAACTCAATGTTCGCAGTGAGAGTGACTGTAGATGAGAGACTAGAAATGAAGAAAGAGTCTAACTGGGCATTTCTTGACCAAGAAAGCTGATTTGGGCAGCTCTTCAGTGGTCTGAAGCCCCAGAAACATTGGTAAAGTCTGTGCAGGCTATGTACAAGGACTCTGTGACAGAAGGAGAAACAGTGTTCAGACTCACAGAGGGGTTCCCAGTGAGAGTGAATGCACATCAGGGTTCAGTTCTGAGCCTACTATTATTCATACTTTGGATGGACTGCATTAGCAAACAGGTCAGTAGGGACAGAACATAACTTCTGTATACTCATTATGTGGTATTACAGCTCAAGTCTGAGCAACAACTTTAGCAAAGGATGGCAAAATGGAATGCAAAACTGAAAGCACAATGGATGAAACTAAGTACAGCTAAGACAGTTGTAATGGCAGCAAATGGGGGAATCAGAAGAAGTAGAAAATTGAGATAGAAGGGAAGATAGTAGAAGAGGTTAACAGTTTCAAGTATCTAGGAGGGGTTGCTGTAGAGAAGGGAACTCTGAATGAAGAGGTCAAAGCTACAGTAGAATCAGAGGGGCTACAGCCAATTTGCACAGAGTGTCGGGGTAGTGTATGACAGAAAAATGCCAAAGTAGCTCAAAATGAAGGTATACAAAACAGGTTCAATGCATGTTACAGAAACATGGCAGTAAAAGCAGAGCAGTTGAGGAAGCTAGAGGCGATGGAGATGAAGTGCCTGAGACAGGTGGTAGAATGCACACTGACAGACAAAGAAATGAGAATGTAAGAATAGAAACCAAAACAGCTTCAATTGCAGGGAATGTCATAAAGAATAGAAAATGGTGGTTCAGGCACTTGTGCAGGAAATCAGAGGACACTCTGGTGAAGATGGTTTGTGACAGACCGGAAGAAGTCAGCAGAAAGTGAGGAAGTTCAGCAAAGAGAGGTTGCTGGTTTGTGTAAGGGAAGGTCTGCAACAGTCAGGCATGACAGTCAAGGAAGGTAGAAAGTGGCATTGAATCAGGGGAAGTGGTGACAGTTAACACCACCCTGACCACGTAGAAAATGGATATAGGGGAAGAGATGATGATGTCCTAGAGTTTCAATTTTCTGTTATACAAATGATCTGACTCATTGTATGTCTTTCCAGTCCTCACTCCTGATAAGTTCAAATTCTTCTAAGATCAAATCAATTATCATGAGCTGTGAATCTCTATAAAGAGATATGTACTTTCATTTGTTCATTCATTTTAATTTATTCATTCTGACAACATTAGGGCCTTCTACAGACTCTTAGTAATATTAATCTTTGGATTTGTACACATAAGTACTACAAGAACAAATAAAACAACTGGGAAAGAAAGGCTTATTGATTGGATACTTGCTACTAAAACGGACTATCTTCTCATCCAGCACTACATTGGATTTTGTCTATCTAATTGATCAAACCTATCACTTTTTCATATGTGGACATTCTGGACAACAAAATGTTACTATAACTAGGCCTGCTGTAAAATTCAGTTTAATAGTAACTTTCATTAACTTGCTTAAACAGCAAAACTTACATCCCATAAAACTCCTTCCATTACATGATTCAAACTACTTCTGTATTAAACATTGTTCCTACTTATAGAAAGAAAAGAAAACCTACAACTGCCTCCTGGATGTCAGCTGGGTTCAAACAACTTATGACAAACAGGGATAAGGCACAGAAAAAATGGAAACTATCCTAAAGCATACAATATAGGCAGGCCTATAACACACTTAGGAGCCAAGTTAAAACATGATTAGAGCAGCCAAGCAAGTCTATTTCCACCAGTTATCAAACAACCGTCATACAACCCCAAACAATAGCTAGCATGTTAATAACTTTTAAAGACTGGAAAGAAAACCATACCCAGCCAGTTTCCTGTAAAGCTAGACATTGCTTCTGGTCTGCCAGTTAGCTCAGGAGATTAAGGCTATGAGCTGTAAACAAGCTACTTTGTGTAGTGCAAGGTTTGATTACCTCAGCTTCCCTTTGTCTACTATGCGACTCTGAGCAGACAGTGCTGTTGGAAAACTGAGAACTTTGTCTAGGTTCATCAGTGGTCTGCTGGAGTCCATGCCTAATAACTACCAGTGAGCCATCTTCAACAAACACTTTATAGATATAGCAGCTACAATTCAACAACAAGGCGATGACAATACAAATAAATTCAGTGACCTTGCTGTGCACTCCAAATGGTTCAATTCATCACTAGTAAAGTGCTACTGCACAGATAAACTTCCATCTTGCACCAGATTGCCTTCTTTAACATACTGGAATTACCTCTGAGGCTATAGCATATTCAGTTACATTTCTCCTTAACAGATTCATTTCTGAACAATACATTCTAAAGCTTAGGAAGAAATCCTAAACATGACCTATTCACAAATGAAAGAATCAAAATTACCTCTCAAATTACTGAGCAGTAGCTATTGTATTACCCCTTTCCAAAATTCTTCAAAAAAGTGTAGAAGAAAACTTTTACGTCAACCCCCTCCATGCAAAATAAATAAATAAAAATAGAAATCACCAAACCAACATGGATTTCATCCAGAATATAGTACTGAAACTGTACTACTTTCTTTCCTAAACATTATTAACTACAGTGAAAACAGTAAAAGCAACAGTGTTTACTTAAGGCCTTTGATTTTTTTTTCTTATTCTCTCAAATCCAAAGGATGGCTAGCATATACGTAAGTAGTAATGCCTTAACTTGGTTTGCACACTATGTTTCCAATCAATAACAAGCAGAAAATGGCTACAAACAGATTTCATCTTTCTACCTATCACCATCAGTGTTCCACAGGGATTCATATTCCGTCCAATCCCTTTTCCCCAGGGATTCATATTCCGTCCAATCCCTTTTCCCCAGGGATTCATATTCCATCCAATCCCTTTCAGTAACCTTATTAGAGATGCATGACAAAGTGCTCAAGGATGCATTTATCCAATACGCAGATGAATCCACCCTTATCTGCACTACTGACTCCCTTTACCAATTACAGCTCACAATTCCTTTGAATTTACACTGTATAGAATAATGGCCATCAAAGTCTTATCTGCTACTAAATGCTAATAAAACAACTATTCATTTTTGGGGTATGGAGAAATCAGAGTCACCTCAGTAGACAATACATCAGCTGAACAAGTTACACATCCTAAATTTCTTGAGGTCATCGTTGACCAGAAACTACACTTCACAAACACGGTGTAACCTCAAAAATGCAATATCTATGCATGCTAAAAAATCCACACCTAATTTATGTGAAACTAATCAGCTGATTACAAGTCAGACACTTTGCTCCTAACCTAACTCCTTATTTATTCTCATTAACATTCTAACACTCCAAAAGGTCCCCTATTAAAACTGGAACAAAAATAAAACACTCACCAAATTTGCTGGGAATGTACCCAATAAAGCTCAATACTGCACAGCTCTACAATAAATAAATTAATAACTAAATAGATAAACAAATAATGGCTACAGTTACACCTATTGACTTTTAACCAACTAAAAACTACCCACAAAATACTGTTTTAGCCTAATATATCTCTCTCCATAAACACAGTTGAGAGATGCCGCCCAATCAGATTCCTCAGATTACAAACTCACTATATCTTACAAGTATCTAAACCAGTCATTACAATGACTCCTTATACTGTGTCTATGTTACCAGGATGTGAAACGCCATCCTTACATACTTAAGAAATAAGCAAATTATAACATTTTTCTCATTAAGCTAACCCTAGCCACTAAGTGAAATTGCTCTTGCTCCTGATACTTCCACTTAACATTTGCCCCACTAATTCTACATCCTACCAGCCTCACTAATGCTACATCATACCAGCCCCACTAATGCAACATCCTACCATTTTACATAACTACTATCACCCTCTTACTACTGCCTTCATTCTAACAATCTTACCTTAGCAGTCTCTAGTCCTTCTCATACCTTTACTCTCACTTTTTTCTAATACTTTCCAATGATCTTTAATCTGTTCTGCACAGTATTTCCAGTCTTTTCTTTCTAACTTTACAGCCAGTCGCTATATTACATGCATTCTTATGTTCAGTTCTATTATTTCATCTTTGTCTATTCCTTGTCATGTTTTAACTTCTATTTGTATGACCAACACATTTTAAAAAACTGTTTATATTACCCTTTTATTAATTCATATTAATTCATGTAGACTAAACATAACTACTTATGATCCCCATGTACAAAAATGGGATTAAGGGGGAGTTGGTGCTGATGCCAATCTATGTAAGTGCATATAATTATGCTATTTGTATAACTTATTAGTGTTGTTGACATTCTGCTTTGAACAGCAATGGAGCTTTTCTCCCTGGGCTCCCCCTTAAAATGGATTTTTGCTCAGTTGGACTATCCCAATTAACAAATATAAAGAATACATACATGCATAAAAAATCAATTGATTCATATTCATTACTTTAGCAGCACTGCCCACCCATCTTGGCTCAAGTTTTACTATCAAATCTTTTAGTGCATTTGTGTGTGTGTGTGTGTGTGTGTGTGTGTGTGTGTGTGTTGGATCCAGTTTGTTAAAAAGGGTAGAGGGCTTCTCTACAGGTCAAGTTCTGCCTTTGAGTATCATGTGCCATATTCACAAGAAATTCTGGATCAAAATGCTGATGAATATTTGCCATTGGAAGTCACTGCTAATACAGTACCAGTGTGTGTGTGTGCAGTGGGCACGGTCCCAGTGTGTGTGCCGCGGGCACGGTCCCAGTGTGCAAGCTGCAGGCACGGTGTCTGTGTGTGCAGTGCTGGTACAGTCCCTGTGTGTGCAACTCTGGTATGGTTCCTATGTATTCATTGCTAGTATGGCTCCTGTGTGTGCACTGCTCATATAGTTCCTGTGTCTGCAGTGCTGGTACATTTCCTGTGTGTACTGTTAGTATGGTTCCTACGTGTGCACTGGCAGTAATTACTATCCCTTGGGAGATTTCATCATTCTTCTTGTTTGTATGACTGCAAAGTTAGCATAAGCTCGGCAGAGGCATAAGAGGCCTGTACTACACATTGCAGGGTGCAGAGCACTTGTCCCCCTGCTAAGAATACTTATAGTTTCAGTTTCCCCGTGTATGTTTCAGGAATTTATTTTTGGAATTGTAGCTTGTCATCTTTTAGACATTTGAGGTTTTGTAGTGGAACCAGGGCAGAGCAATGATCTCAATGGACCGTTTTTGGGCTAACCCAGAAGATACAAAGAAACAGTAAATAAATAAAACATGATCATTGATATGGAATGCTAATGTTGTGCTAACAATTCTGACTAGGCTAATACAATGCTAATTCTGAAGTAGGCTGTTCTTCAGAATCCTACTAATGAAAAAAGAACAACTGTGTAAGTAAACTTACAATAACAGCAGATGTAGTTTTAGTTATATGGGTTATATTCTGCCAAAGATTTAAGTCAGCCAACTTCCAAAGCTTCAAGAGCACCATCCCAGCACCCAAACTGTTAGGCAGTTAGAGCTGGGCTGAAGGAAAAGATTGCTTTGGGTGCCATGTCCGTTTGGGTGCCATGTCCTTTAGAGCATTTATGCCAGCCAACAGAGTGAGTCTAGAGCTCTGAAAATGTCAATACTAGAATACTAAAATTAGAAGTCCTCAATCTAGCAACAAAAACACACAAAAACAAAGGGGAGGGAGTGGATACTGCAGCCTCAATCATTTGAACATATACCGTTATGGTAAGTTTACTCACAGAGCTGTACCATTTACATTGTACCGATCACTGCTGCAGTAGTATGTACATCTTACCGATCGCTGCTACAGTACTACTTACAACATACTGATCACTGTTGCAGTAAATGGGTGGACTACCATAGCTTACACTGACTGGGAAGAGGATGGATGAAGATCAGGAGCCCTTGAAAATGGTCTCAGCAAAACCTGTCCTAGACCTAGTAAAGCAATCTAGTTTGTAGTGCTTTATAAAGTTGCGTATGGAGGACCAAGTTGCTGCTTCTAAAAACCTTCTAGATCCAACCCTTTCCAAAAGGCTACAGATGAAGCCATGGCCCTGGTAGGAGGAGTCCTGACCCTGCCTAGAGTTGCCTTGTTGTGGTGGGTATATCAGAAGGTAATAGCATGAAACAACCATATGAAAATAATGTTATTTCCTAACAGGTCTGTTCTTTTTTCTTATCGTTATAAGAAATCAACAACTGATCAGAGTTCCTAAAAGATGCATTTCTATCAAAATAGAATCCGAGCTGTCTGTAGACATCTAGGTATTGAGCATCCTTTCCACCTTGTTTTTAGATTCTGAAAAGAAGACAGGAAGACAGGAGGATGGATGGTGTGGCTCAAAGTAAGCTTGGACACCACTTAGTACATGAAGAATTACTTCTCATTTTCCAGACGGAAAGGGTTTTCATAAGAAGGTTGAGCCATCATAACAGCTTGCAACATGCATACTTTTCCTGCAGAAAACAGCAGTGAACAACACTGTTTTCTATGTTAAGAACCTTTAGTCAGCCTGATGAGATAGTTCAAATGGAGTAAGAATTTAGTTTTTGCAAGACAAAATTAAGATCCCAAAGATGAGCCACTGGTTTCCTAGAAGGTGTGGCATATAGTACCCCTTTCAAAAACATTTTCACATGCAATTGCATTGATGGAAGGGGATCCAAGGACAGACGAGCTGAAATGGCCAACAAATGAACTTCGATAGTGGAGAAAGACAGGCCAGAGGTTAGTAACTCACACAAATAATGTAGAACCAGATAAATACTAGCCTTAAGAGTCATGTTTCTTATTTTGGCACCAACTCAAAAATATTTCCCATTTACTGATGTATTATTTTTAGAAGCAGATTTTCTTGCCTCCTTTCATACCTGCAGTGCATCCACAGAAAATAGGTGCCTAAAGGGTATTAAGATTCTGTCATCATGGCAGTTAATTGCAGTTGTTTGTATTTGGGAAGTGTGAAATACCCTTTGTCTTGTGTAAGTAGGTACAGTCTTTGAGGAAGCTTGGGGCAATTGCTCTTATAGGTTCATAGGCACTTACTAGGCTATTAATCCATGAGGATCTTTTGAAGACTAGTCCTGCATCCCCATGAAATTTTTAGTCCTTGTAAATTAAGCACAAATAACCCAAAGCCATCTGAACATTTACTTGTTACTTCTATCCATAAGGGATAAGGGTGCTAAACCAGCTGTGAAATTGCATTCCTATCCACCCATCCAGATTACATTTGAAGAGTAAAGAAAATGCTTTATGTGGGTAGAAAGAAGATTCAATAGTAGTATTCTCTGTGATACATATCTATCCCTCCAATGTATTCTATTTATGTCATAAGAAAGATCAAGATCTCTTGAGTGGGTATTTATGCCACCACTGGACTTCCAGATGTGCACTAGATCTGAGAAGATGGCGGCTGTTGAAGCTGTCTACCCTTGGTGATTTCCAGTAGAAGGGAGAATGCTGTTAAACAGGCCAAAAGGAAGGCACCACAATGATAGTTGGAGAGTCATCCTGAAACTTCAGAATACCTCTGCATTCTAGTGGAAAGGGTTGAAAAGCATACAGCAGCATTTCTGCCCAAAACAATGAAACTGTATCTGTCCTCCAGGCCTTCTTGTATGGAAGTTCTAGAGCAGAATGTTTTGTTGATTGTTGTGACAGGAGGCAAAAAGATCCATCTGAAATGTTCTCCATTGCTGGATCAGTTCCTGGAAGACCACTGCATTCAATTTTCATTTGACAGGGTCTGTCCAGATCCTGCTCAGCTTGTCTTATCACAAAAAAATCTTACTCAGAGTATGTAAGATGCCTGCAGAATGAGATTACACTGAAAAGCTGTATCACAGGCAACTACGGCTAGTCTACACAGAAGATATGATCTGGTTTTCTTATTTCTTCTTTATGAACCACATCAATGTGGTGTTGTCTGTAAACATTTTAACAGTCCCAAGAACCACTGATGACTGAGAATATTGAGAGTATTTATAAGTGCCATCATCTCATTTATGTTTAAGTGTTTTGGTCTGTCTTTTCTATTCCAAAGACCACATACTTTTATCCCCATAGAGAAGCAAAGCCCAAGGCATCTGTTGTTACAGACTGTGCTACAACTGAAAGAAAAATGGGAGACCTGGATTCAAATAAAATTGGTCTCTCCACCAAATCTCCCTTCTCACATATCCTCACAATGGAATCCACAATGGAATCTGGAATGTCGGGGGAAGCTGATGATGGGACAAAACAGATTTTAGGTACCATCATATTTTTCGCATGTAGTATCTGTCTAAAGAACTCATGAAAACCACAGATGCCATGAGACCTAGAATCCTGACAAATTCTCATGTTGAGACAGTTATCTGATTGGAAAAACTCAATAATAGATATAGATACAGATCTACTTTTTCCTGTGGAAGAAAAGCTCTTTGAATGGAGGTGGCAAGGAGATACCTCAGGAACACAATCCCATGAGAAGGAATTAAGCAAGTGAGAGATCTTCAGAGATAAGCATGTCATCTAAATAAGGAAAAATGTGACTATATTGCAGCCTGTAGTAGGCTATTACTGGATCTAAACACTTTCTAAATAATCCTGGAGCCATGGATAGCCTAAGGGGTAATGCAGAGAACTGAAATTTGGCTTCAGACACAAAAAAACTTAAGGAACATCTGAAATCACAAAGTATTGTAAGGGTCCAAATGGAGCGACTATGAGGGTCCAAATGGAGAGAAGTCAGCAGTACAGGAGAGTATTATTGCAGAAACTGAATTCATCCTCAAGTCTTAGTGAGTACCTTCATGAGGTGGACCCTGTTTTTCACAAAATCTCACCAAGACAACACTGATATATAGACTGCATTTATATAGCATGTATCATGGACAGAAGTAGGTTAAAAATTAAAAGAGAGAGCTGGGTGCACAAGACCCAGGATGACAAAGTGCCCAGTCCTGGTAGGCGCACTGGTGCCAGAACTGGAAAAGTTGACAGTGTTGAATCCTCAAAATATGGAAACATTCCTACAATGGGGCCAGGCCAGGCCCAGGGGGAGGATGCACCCCCCTGTTGTAGAAGGAAGTAGTAGTCCACAAAAATCACAAAAACTGAAAGGCCAAAGATGAGCCATAAAGAAAATAAAGTGGACTATTGAAGACAAGAAAGAAATTATGTATTGCTACTATTATGCAAAAAGCCCAGAATTTCCAGACACAAGATATACAAAATGATTAAGACAGAAATTAGAGGAAAGAAAAACTTTCAGAAGCTTCAAATAAAAATTTGTATTCGTTAATACAACATATTTGTGAAAAACAGTATATAGCTGAAGAAACTTTGATCAATTTGGAAAAAGAAGCATCTGAGGAAGTGAGAAAATATAAACAAAACCTAAAGATTTTTGAAAAGTATAAAACAGAAATATGGACATGGGAAAGAAAGAGATCTGACATGGTGCAATATTTATGCAAAGGAGAAAGACAAATTAATCAATATAAAGAAGGCAGTCCCAAAGATATTGAAGTAAAACATTCAGTGTAGAAAATCTAATTCAGAAAGCACCACAACAGGCTAGAGCAATAGATATTCAAATTAAGGGGGAAACCAGAGGAACAGGAAGCAATTGGTCAGGTGCCATATTAAGAGATTTTGGAGCCCTCCACAGGAAACCAGTATAAACATTCACTTGAAGCGAGACAGCAAGGGAAGGAACAGGAAACTGTGAGAACTCTGATGCAGTCAATGTTCAAGAGTGATAGGCCAATGAGTTCCCGTATGACAGAGCAACAGATGTCACAGGATGCAATTGGAAAATGTGTCACAGGAAGATGCTATAGAACTTTCTATAGAATGCCCGCAGGAAATGGAAAACAAAAAAAAAAGTGTCCTTAGTTTAGAAGAAAATGAGCTAAGGAAGGGTTGTTTGATTTAATAGGCATATATATATTAAGATCAATGAAAGAAATAGACTGCAGAAGGTCAATAAAATCCAAAAAGTCAACAGTTTGATAAAGCAAATGAACACAGTAATTAGGACTGTTCATAGAGATCCATGGGCTATAACAGAAGTAAACAGGATATATTACAGTCCAGCTAAATTAATAACTGATAAAGTTTTACCACAAGAACACAGGGTAGTGAGAGAAAGGAAGGGGAAAAATCAAATACCATTATGAAAGTGTTAAATAGAGAAAACTATAAAACAATTAAGAAGTGTCACTGTTAGAAGAATATAGAAGAGGGATAAGATCAACAAAAATACTAAGAAAGATAGATGTGATGAAAACAATGAGCAATATTAGAACAGGCCAGGATCTGTCATGCAGTATTGCAAATAAACTAAAAATCTCAGCATAGGCAGGAAAAACGTAGAAGATACGCAGATAACTATAAAGGAAAAGTACAAAATAAGCAATTTATTGATGACCCAAAAAAGTTTTATAGAGAATTGGGAAACAAAGTAAAAGGAATTGAAAGACCACAAAAAATAAGAAATGAATACATTTTTGGAGCAGTATTTATGAAGATCCCATGGAACATAAAGATGCAAAATGGATAAAAGAAGTAAAAGAAAGAATAAGAAGTTTAAAGGTACAGGATATGAAATGGGATTAAGTAACAGTCAGAGAAATTGAAACAAAGTTAAGAAAAGCCTCTAATTTGAAAACCCAGGCCCAGATGTTGTACCTAACTTTTGCCTAAAAGTATTAACATCTTTGCACAAAGATTTAGCCATGAGTAAGAACTATTAATGTGCACACCCTGAATAGACACCAAACTGGCTAACAGAAAAAACAATGTTCCTATTTAAGAGTGAACCTGCAAGTTACCCTAAAAATTATAGACCAATAACCTGCCTTCTGACAATGTCTAAACTATATATGGGAATTGATGGCAACAGAGTTTATAGTCATTTAGAAGAAAACTCAAGTATGGCAGTAGAACAAAAGGGCAATAAATGGAAGTTATATGGAACAATGGATCATTTATTGTTAAATAGTCACAGTGGAGTTCTGTAAAAAGGGGAAGAATCCAAGTATGGCATGGATTGAGTACAAAAAGACATTTGATAGCATCCCACATTCATGGATAAAAAGAGTGCTTAAAATGTATGAGATATACCCTACACTGATCAACTACTTTACAGTGACTATGAAACAGTGGCAGACCACTTTGCAATTAAGCCATGATAAAGGACAAATTATTATCCCAGGGATAAAAATTCAAAGGGGGATATGCCATGGTGACTCCCTGTCACCACTGATATTCTGCCTTGCCCTTAACCCATTAAGCTGTTGACTTAACAGCTTAAGGCATGGCTATAAGTTGGCTCTTAGAAAACAGCAAAGTATAAAGATTTATCTTCTGTTTGTCGATGATTTAATACTATATAGCTCATCAGATGAGGAACTGAAAATACAGATGCAAGTTGTCAAAACCTTTTTAGATGATATAAGAATGTCATTTGGTCTTGCTAATTGTGTAAAAACAACCTTTTAAGCAGGAAAACTTCAGTTTGGGACAAGAATGTGATATAAAAGAACTTGAGCAAGAGGGAGTATATAAATATTTGGGAATTGATGAAGGGTCAACAATAAAACATGAATAAATGTGAATAAAACTTAGTAAGGAATACTTTAGAAGATTTAATTTGCTCTTCCTGTGTTGAATAGATTAGATAACAAAACAAGAAGGATCCTTCATGCTCACCAAATGAATTATGAATGGAAATCAAACCAGAAGTAGATAAAAATCAGGCAGCAACTGAATATGCCAAAAAACAAAAGAAAGAATGGAAGGTGAAGGACCAGATGAGAAGGCAAGAAATATGGAAAATGCATAAATATAGTTGCAAGTACAGAAAACTTCTGGAGGAACCTCATGAACAGGAACAAACACAAATTCAAACCAAGAAATGAAAGGTTAATATTGGTGGCCCAAGATAGTGGGCTGCAGTCATAATAATGTCGCAAGATTGGTGCACTTGGGATTGAAGTGGCTGCATCATAGAAAATGATGAAGTTTGCATCACATGGGATCATTCATTACCAACAGTTCAAAAGATAAATGCTACAAAACTGGATTAAAAGTAGCATTGATCATGGAAATTACCACACCCAGTGACTACAGTGTCTTGCATACAGAGAGAGAAAAAAAAAAAAAATATTTTTTTGCAGGCAGAAATGAAAGCAATGTGGAAGATACCCAGCCTGTCTCGATGCATTACCAATACATGTAATGCCATACAAATTGCAGGAGGAGTCATTCTTGGTCACATTCTGGATGCCTCGAAGAGCACTTCTGGCTGACATCAAAGATTGAAACAATACTAATTTCATGAACTTTAAATCATCTTTTGACTAGAATGGGGGGTCTTTTTCAGTCAGTATTAGAAAAACAAAAAATCTGAAAAAAAAAAAAAATAGGAATATGATGATATGCATCTTTGATATCCATGATGAGCCACTTTCAGAACCAGTTTCCAAAGAGACAGAAATGGAGGTTTAGATTTGTGGAAAGGATTAAAGATCTGCCAGGATGGCAAGGGAAGGGATGGATTTTGAAGAAAGCCATTCAGATTTGTTAAACTGTCTTATTCGGTGAAGCTCCTACTTCTTGGACCCCCCCCCACATTGCTTTTTTAAATGCCTAGTTGCCAGCAGCTTGTTGTAACTGCTTACTTTGCTCATTGTAATTTGACTTTAACATTCTCAGGAAAGTTTGAGAACACAAGAAAGCAAACCTCCTCATAAACTAGACTCTTCAAATACTGTCCTCCTTATTTCTAGACTTGTCTAAAGCCTTTGACACAGTTTATCACGGCAAACTTCTACTTCAAATGTCCTCATTAGGTCTGTCAGCCCACCCTTCTAAGGGTCAAAAATTACCTGTCCAATAGGTATCAGTCATTAAAATAACACTCCACCCTCACAAAGCTCTGTCCTTGAACCCTCCTCTAACATTCTCACCAACATCCTCCACACATCAGGACACTCATTTGCATATCTAACATGGTACATCTCCAAAATTACTCATGAAGCGATAATCTTACATTTGACCTGCAGGTACAAAATTGCATAAGAAAAACTCATCAAAAACTAGGGATGCTTTACAAAGCCGAAAATGTTCTCAGTGATGTAATTAAAAGGTACACTTACCACTACTTACCCCCTCCCCACACTTCTTTACGGTGCTCTCATTCTTAGTAACTTTCAAGCATCACAAAATCAAAACTTGAACAATGTATAACAACGTTGCTAAATTTGGAGCAAGTAGCCCTTTCAAAACCTACCACTGTATAGCACTAAAAAGCCTAAACTGGTTAGAACTACCCAATCATTCAACATATACACAACTTCTTACCACTTATAGAATTATCCAGCATCCATCTGCTTGTCAAGAACTAAATAACATTCTACACAACTATGTTCCCAGTCAGTCATTATGATCCAGTGCCAAAAAATTCTGTCTGTTCATAAACCAATCAGATCTGCTGGGCATTGTCAGTACTTGTGCCATGTTGCTAAGGCTTGTAACTTCTTACCTGTATCAATCAGGTCAATATTCTCCCTCCCATCCTTCAAATCCATTCTGAAAGGTTGCCTAACCAAAAGCTGGGTCTGTTCTTGCTCAAAACCAGTATAAACTATATCCCTAAATGTGAACAAATACCTGTTGATACCTTACAACTTCTTACTCTCTTTTCTTCTCTCACTTCCTTACTTCTATCAATTTCTCTCCCCAGGCTTTCTCTATAAATATACAATAAGCCTGCTTTTCTCTCACTTCATATTGAATTTTCTGTTAGTGTTATATTAATTCACCTTTAATTCCTGTATAAACTGGCTAAAATTTTGCTAAGTCTTAAAATTGTGATATAACTTGTATCTGTTCCTCACCAAGGTTGTAACAAAAGCATTCTCCAATTGTAAAAGAACAGGAAGAATTGGAGTAGGTTTAGGAAAAAACAGTTGCAGCATATCTTAATATTCCTTCACAGACAGTGGAATGTCATTATGTACCTAATGAAGCAACAGATTCACCCTGAAAATAGTTTCAGTAAGAGAGAACCCTTCAAGGAGGCTGAGAGTATTCACACCATCAGCAGAAAAAACACAAAGCCTGGAAATGTAGGAGTAATGGCAAAAGCACTTTATTCTAGACAAATACAAAAAAAAAATCACAAATCTTTTGGGATCAAACCTTCATCAGTATGTAAAAAAACAAAACAATGCCTCCATTTAAGTATCCAATTCAAATCATTAACAAGATCACATGACAGTTTTGTTCTAAAAGAAATCAGTCAGAACATATAGATATATACAAATCATATATGTATAAAAGTATAAATTGCACATCCACACAAAATGCTATTTCAAACATATCTGTCTTTTTCCAAAACAGGGTTAACACTATCTGCTGTGTTGAAACCTGGAAAATGTCTGCTTCTAACAGTGTAATCCATGAATATTCACATACCTCTAATTTAAATCATCCCCCCTTTTTCTTATATTTAATATCAATTACCCTAAAATTAAATTTGTGGTTATCCCCTTTCTCCCTCATATGCTTGCCTAAAGCATTGGTAGCTACCTCTCAGTGTATTTCAGATTTATGTGCAATAATTCTTTCCTTCAACCTTCTTATGCATTTCCCTATATAAAATGCCTGACAGACCTTGCAGCATGCCATGTACACAAAAGCAATAGTATTACATGTTGCAAAGCACCTAAAGACATACTTATTAGTATTTGGGTAATAAATTCACTTCTAGTATTAAATATCATTGCAGCACATACAGTTATAGGATGGGAAAGTGCCATGTTTTATACTTATACTTATCGTTTCATTTTTAAGATCTTTATAACAGTCTGAGGTTGGGACAGGTTCGATATGAAAAAATAGGAGTTTCTCCAACTATTTTAGTTCTCAGGCATATTCCTCAAAATTTCCCAATTTTTCTTCATAATGCTTTTAATACAATTCGACCTTTGATTATAGGCAGTAACATATCCCGTGTGATCATTCGCATTACAACTTTTACTAACATCAGCTGTTCTATGATAACCAGTAAAATGGGGTTTCGCTTTATTAGATTTCTACATTGTAACTTCATATGTCACTTGTTGTAATGATGAGTCTTTATAGCCATAGAGTTTGAAGTCTGTGATCATGTTCCTAATGAAGTAACCAAGACATCCTGAAAATCGTTTCAGTAAAAGAGAATCCTTAAAAGAGGCTGAGAGAATTCCCACTATCCTCAGAATTTGAATCAGAAACCTGAGGAGAAAAAGCAGAAAATGTCCCTTCACAATCTTTTTGTGGTTCAAAAATTTTAACCTCTTCAGAAAATAAGGTTTTCCTTTTCCTCTTGCTAGAATCAGCTGCACTGGAAGAGACAGGAGCCTGAAATAAACCCTGAGCTAAGCCCAATAAATATCCCCTGTCAAACATTCCCAAGACAGGAAAAGGCATACATCTAATATTTTGCTTCTTTTTGACAGGAATTTCTGAAGATGCAGACCCACTTTTGCAAGGCATAAACTTCCTAGGGGCAGGCACTGTAGTCTGGCTAGGGAAAAGGGTATTCCAGCTCCTTCTCCCAAAACTGACGAGAGTGGTTCTCCCCTGCCTGAAAAGGGCACTCCAGCAGCTGCAGAGGACATGTCTAACCCCCATTCCATGGTGGCTGTAGGGAGTACACCAAAGGGAACCAGGGAAAAATATGAATGGTCTGAAGAACAAAAAATGGCCACAGCAGTCTCACCCATCTGTGCCAAAGTCAATTTAGTAGTCTTCTGTGGTGGGAAAAGTTGTTTACTAGCTTTCTTCTTTTAGTGTCTGAAAGAAGATAGAAACAAGGAGTTGGTAAGTTGTTCCATGATAAACCAAAATATGCCCATTTCCTAAGAAAGTTTGGCTGCAATAGTCAGTAAAACAGATAAGTTGTAAAAAGTCATGTTTTCCACCAAAATACAATAAAATGCATTTTAAAACACTCACCCCAGCCCCCAGAAGTAAAGCAACACAACCTTTACCAATTAAAATGCACTTTTAAATTAGTCGTGGTTACTTATTTTCACCAAAGTAGAGAGTAGCACTCCTGCTTGAAAGACACTAGAAGTCAAAGGACAATCTGTTAAAAAAAAAAACTTAGCATAAGATAATTAATTTTACAGAAAAAAGTTCCATTTTAGTTATAAAATTAAAAAGTAGAAGTTTTTTTTTCTCAAAAGAAACTTATCTACCAAGCAATGGAAAGATGTAATTGACAGCTGATCCTCAAAATCCTACAGTAGGAGCCCCCTTCAGTGGTAGGAAAGCACTGAAGGGCTTAGTGCCCAAAGCACTCTTTACCTTTAGCTCAGCTTAAGCTGACTAATGATATAGGGTGTGTGGAAGGTGCTGAAGCTTTGGAAGCTTTACATCCTTAGCAAGATATAAAGCATATAGTTAAGGCTACTGCAGCAGTTATCAGTATGACAAACATTGAAAACAACATAACAAAGATAACAGAATGAGCAACATGCATACATGGCATAAAAATATTTTGGCACTTACACAGAAGAAAGTCTTTGTAGCTTTGTGAAAAGCACAGATGAGAAATGCAAAGGAAAGTTGAAATCTAAAGATTCATATGGATGGTTAAAAAGTAATTATAGTGAGAAACAAAGATGGAGGGAGGCTTTTATTGTATGGTTTACATCTAATATCTATTAATCTATATATATATATATATATATATATATATGGGTACGTATCACTTCACCTAAACTCATTTCACTGAGACCAAATCATCTAAAGTTCATTTCACCTAAAACTCATTTCACTGACTAGTACAATAAGGCAAGTTAAAGGTATATGTCCTTTTACCTAATGTAGTGTGATCCTGGTGTAAGTATATATAGTTAGGGTGGCTGTGGGAGGTGCAGCCCCCCACATTGGGGGGTGTGGGGCCATAACCCCCCCACTTATTTTGGTTTTATGTTGTCTGGTTTTGTTTTACATTATTTGGTAAAGGCCAGCTAGGTGGGAAGCTACGCCCCCCCACATCCCCCAATGTGGGGGGGGGGCTGTGCCCCCACACCCCCCTTAATATATATGCTAACACCAGGATTGCACTACAGTGGGGAAAAGGACATATACCTTTGAATTGCCTTAGAGTACTACTTGTCAGTGAAATGAGTTTTAGAGGAAAGGAGTTTTAGGTGATTTGGTCTCAGTGAAATGAGTTTTAGAGGAAAGGAGTTTTAGGTGATTTGGTCTCAGTGAAATGAGTTTTAGGTGAAGTGATACGTACCCATATTAAAAAAAAAAAAAAATATATATATATATATATATATATATATATATATATATATATATGTGTGTGTGTGTGTGTGTGTGTGTGTGTGTGTATGTATATGGTGAATGTCTGACAGTCAAGCTGAGGATGAAGAAGGAAACTGAAATCAACCAAAAAAATTTGATGCAGTCGTGGGAAAAACATGACAAATCTCCATGCAGACAGTGACTGAAAATTTTTGAACTGTAGAAATTAGAGCTATAAAGAAGAGTGGCACGATTTAATAAAGTCTGGGTAGGCTCCATGTAGAGCCTACATGGAATGTACTCATATACATAGCCACAGATCCCCCCCTCAGCAGCACACCGTGCATATTAATCATGATGTGCTGCCGAGGAGATCATAGTAACATGGATATTGAATCAATGCAAGCAGTAGTGTAGAGGCTGTCCCGCACATGTGTTCTGTCCAGGAAATTCTGGACAGACGGTATGAATGGGATAATAATCCATTTAATGTACTCTGCTATTGTATGAATGTTTCAGTTGTTACTCTCTTTTTTCCTTTTTTTATTTTAATCTTTGTGTTTGCATGGTACTGTGCTTAGTGATGCTGAGCCATGCTTACATGTACACAGCTGACACCTGCCATAAATCTAAAAATAGAAACCAGATGTAATCAATTTTATTTTTTAATGCTCGTATGCACAGTGCACTGCTTAGTGATCCCAAGCTTCGCTTACAAATATACAGCTGACACCTGCCAGATATCTAAACCTTGAAACTGAATGTAATCATTTTTTTTTTTCTTTTAAAGCCTATTTATGTGGCACAGTGCTTGCCTAGCAATGCTAACAGGCACCTTAGTAGTATATGTGAAGGTATACTGGTTCTCTCACTATCCAAGTGGCTAAATAGGTTGAGTCACAGCCTACAGTGTAGTAGGTCCTGGGATTGAATCCTGAGCAGTCATACCTTTTTACATTTATTACTGTGAAAATGTGTGAGGTGACCTAAAGGGCAGTTTAATTCAAAAACAAAAATTGTTGCATTTAGAAAAGTTGTGTGATGCTAAGCACCACTTAAACATGCCAATGGCTCCACTGAAACATGGTTGTGCAGGTTTGTGCGAAGTTCAGCTTTAAACTGGTTTGCGCAATGCTAAGCAATGCGGCACTTTTTTGAAAGTTACAGTATGATGTGTAAGGGCAGGAATACAGCCTATATTAAGATCAATAGACGGGAATTTCACACCATTCATTGGAGTTCTCACTTGCATGTTGATATGCCTGGTGGTGTTGGAGAGGGAGCGCTCTTTCGTACACAGAGGTGGGGTGTGCGGGCATCCAGAGTATTTGTTGGACTCCTGGTGAGAAACTACAAACTCTGGCTGGTGCATGGCAAATACTAGGGCTCAGAATGTAACGCTGAACCTGGGATCAGTTGGCTAGGGATCTTACCAGTGCTACTGGTATCCCGCACAATGGTGAGCAGTGTTGTCACCATTATGACCACCTGAGGTGGAGGAAGAAGGGAACCTTGGACACCTGTGTCCAAGAAGCTCAGGGCTGGCAGACCCCACAGACATGCAATTATGTTTCCTACTACTTTAGTAATATACAAGCTGAAGCCATGCATAACTGGTATGTATAATAGTTTGCTTCCCTTTCAATAGCTGCAGACAAAAGGGCTCGCATGTCTAGTCCCATGCTGGGTGCCTGGCCAGGATGACGTGTGAGTGTAGTTAAGTAGGGGAAAAAAAGTCTGATAAATGTAGTGCAATACCCACAGTAAGGTTCAAGCCTGTGCTCTGACCAGTTTTAGTCTAATGACCCTCTCTATTCCTTCCATTCCAGGAAAAAGGTATATGGGTAAGGCAGCTCATGTTCCAGCCAGATACCCATGTATATAGGTGACGGATTCTAAGGAACAATACCTGTAATGTTTAAAGCAGGATTGTGCTTTGACAAGTAATGTGTTCAAATAACTGTGCAATATGGCTGTATTAATTGCATTTGTGTTCAAATCTGACACCAATCAGCTATAGCAAGGAAATGAATAAAGACTGCAAAAATGTAGTGCAATACTCACAGTAAAGTTCAGGCCTTTGTTCTGGCCATTTTGAGTCAAACGACACACTCTGTTCCTATCACTCCAGGAAAAAGGCATATGGGTAAAGTAGCTCATGTTCTGGTCAGATATCCATGTGTATAAATGACAGATTCTAAGGAACAATACCAATAAAGTTTAAAGCAGGATTGTGATAAGTAGTCTGTTCAAATAACTGTGCACTAGGGCTGTATTCCCTGCATGTGTGTTCTAATTTGATTCGGGTCAACTGTTAAGTGCACATTCCCCCCCTGGAGTCGCAACTTGTGGGTTCTAATCTCATGCCAGCCAACCAAGACAAAGGGCTGTCTAGTCTACTTAATGTACATGAGCATACCTCTCAACTATCAATTCTTCGGAATGTAATGACTAATGCCCCATCTGTCTGGTCCTTGCTTAGCAGATAAATGACATTACTTGGATAGAAATTTATTTGCAAATCCATTTACACAAAACCTTGGTACTAATATATGAGCACAGTATGTGAAACAGTTCCCTGTAGTGGTGTACATTCATTTGTTAGTGCTTGGCCCATACTGACCCACGCTAACAGGTTGAGAGGCATGTATGTGCAACATCATCTACACAAGAATTTGAGTCTCTCTACTCACAACTGATACTACACACCTGTAGAAGTGTTTATTAGTAGTCTGTGTAGAAAAGTCATCTGAGAGGTCACTAATGGTATGTTTTTCTCACTCCCTCACCCCTTATCTTCTTTAATTTATTAATGCTATTTATTATTATGATTTAATATTAATATATTCTTTTAAACTAACTGTTGTGTTGGCCATATGGGTTATTTCATACAGGTGTGCTGTTAACATATTTACAGTTATATGTTCCTTGTTGTTGTATTCCACATAATATACCTTAATATGTATTTTGATTAAATCACCATCTTCCATTATGTTAATACAAACATTTGTTTTCTTATTACTTATCTTGCCATATGTTTATATTTAATTTACACACAACAACATAGGCCAGTTCCAGGTGATCCACCTACCACGGCTCCCCCGGCCATGGCACCAGGGCCCAGCACTTCTGGGATGCAGCCTGGTGGTGCCACCTCTGCTGCCCATGCACTGCCCATGGCATCAGGTAGTTCAACCACATAGGCTGGAGCTGGATGTGGGGGGGGGGGGATTTTGTCAACCATGAAAAACTACAAGGTATGGTGTCCAGGAAAGCTCCAAACTGTCTGATCTCACCTGCACCAGATGGAGAGCATGTTCACCATCCTGGTAAAGCAGCCTCACCCTGGACACCAGCCTCCACCACTGCCACCACAGGGGCAGTAAAGGAGCAGTGCCGACAGTACCATGGGCTAGGTCTTGAGTTGCATTGCTACCATGTGGATGCTCCTAGGACTGGGATTCCACAACACCCTCCCCATCCAAAGTTTCCAGCCCCCTCTTGTGTCACACACCAACACTATCTGTGGTCTTGTCTGTCTGCAAAAGGTTCCTCACCTTCCCAATTTACCTCCCCCACATGCACCTAGGTCTTTTCCCCAACGTTCCACTGTCACCTTAAAAAAAAAATATATATATATATATATATATATATATATATATATATATATATATATATAATATATATAAATATATATATATATATATATATATATATATATATAGATATTGCCCCATACATAGCTCTCCAATTCACACACATGTCCACTGGACACAGTTTATTCCAACTGGCAGTTACGTTGTTGTCACCCCTCTGACAGTGCACAGTTGTTGCTGATGAAATGGATAGCTATGGTTCTTTCCTACACCTGTCATGCACATCCCTACCAGCCTTTCATTATGTTTTTTCCCCTACTTGCACCCCTTTCACCACTGTCCTATCTCCCCATTTTCTTTTCTTTAAAGAAGTTTTGGGTGATGCCGCATGCCAGATCACTTACCTATGTTAAATAGTGCTATACTGATACATGCTTTTGGAACAATATTAATCACATTCAAAAAGTACACCTGCACCCGATTTCAAACCCACGACCATCACACCTGCAGAAGAGTAAATCATCCCACCAAGCCACACAGCAGCTAAAGAAACATAGTAATGCTGTAGTTCCCCTTATTAAGCATGTTAATGGTGCTGAGCATTGTGCCACACCTCACAAATCAGATAAAGATTCATACAAAAATAGTACAGTAGTTAGTACTCTAGTATACAAATACATCACTATAAAGGCACACACAAGCTTAGATGTAATTGAGGTATCTGATAGCAGGTAGCCCTGCAGTTACAACTAATACATTTTACACAGTATATATACACAATGAGCTAACAATTAATAAACAATCAATTAATTAAACTAATTAAAATTTAAAGTCACATAATACAAATTAGAGAATACTTTTCCAACAAAATTCCACATTCAAACCTTTAGGCATCAAAGTATTATATTTTAAAATAAAAATAGCCTCTTTTCTTAAAAGCATAAATTTAACTTTTTCTTTATCAAAATCATCTGTTAAAATATGTTCCAAAATGGTCACTTTTAAGCCCACAGAACTACCATTGTGACATTCTTTAAAATGTTGGGCCACAAGACTTTCATCTTTATTTGTCCGAATATCCCTTAAGTGATCCAACAGCCTCACTTTAAACATTCTTTTTGTTTGTCCAATATAAAATTTATTACATCCACATTTTATAGCATAAATAACCTCCTCTGTTCTACAATTGTAAGCACCATTGGGTATAAAGCGAATGTTATTAATACAAGAAAAAAAATTCACTGTGTACGAACATACACTACATTTCCCACAAGGCTTCATGCCCTTAACATAAATTTGTAAAGAAAGTCTGACCTCAGGTCTAATAAATTTAGTGTAAGCTAACATATCTTTAATATTCCTTCCCCTTTTGTAAGAAAAAAATAATTTCCTATAAATTAAACCTGTCAGTTCAACAAAATTTCTCAAAAATTCCCAAAAATATAAAATACACTGTCTAATATTATCACTAAGAACATTATATGTGGAAACTATAAAAAAATTTCTAGATCTGTGCTATTTGTCACTATATTAATATTTTTTATTCCTAAATAATTTAATTTTTCTATTATTATTACATCTAATATCAAATACCTTTTTAATATCTTTATCAACTAATCTAACATCATATTTCCTATTGATAAACATATTCCTAGTCTGCTCAATTTCTTTCATAAAATTATTTTCTTCATTGCACAATCTAGATATTCTTAAAAATTCTCCATAGGGCAATGAATCAATAGTATGCCTAGGGTGACAACTAGTGCCCATTAAGAATTCATTAACTGATTCAAATTTTCTATGAATACTCATAATAATATTTTTTCCTTTTATTCCACATAAATTAATATCCAAAAATGAGACTTGTTGCCCATATTGTAAGCCATCAAATAATATATTAAATCTGTTCATTTGAATTTCTTGCACAAAATTAGATATTAAGTGAAAAACACATTCACATAAAAATATTAAATCATCTATATATCTAAAATAAAATTTAACATAATTCTTAAAGAAAAATTTACTATAAATACATTCCTTCTCAACTAAACCCATAAAAATATTGGCATACATGGGTACAAATGGAGCACTCATTGCCGTACCTTGAATCTGATGAAAAATTTGATTTTCAATATAAAAATAATTATTCTCTAAACAAAACTTAACTAAATCTAAAATATAATGAGTAAAAGGAGTATTACCCATCTGATACAATAATGCCTCTAATCCAAACACATGTTTAATATTGGTGTAAAGACTTTTTACATCTAACGTTACCCAATACATATTGTCCTTTCATATAATATTCTTTATTTTATTTAAGAAATCAAAAGAATCTTGAATATAAGAAGGAAGTTGTTTAGCTTCCTTCAACAGTATACCATGCAAAATAACCCCTAAATTATGCAAAATATATTTACAGGCTGAGACAATAGGATGACCTGGTGGATTGATGATATCCTTGTGAATTTTCGGTAAACAATAAAAATATGCTGGACCTGTATCATCACATAATAATTTGTTCTTGACATCCTTCTCACACCAGTATCCCAGTCTCAGACCCCTTTGAATTAACAAAGCATAATTTTTCTTAGCTTGCTCTATCAAATCATTACTAACTTTCTTATATACTGTTTCAGCTTCTAATAATTCAAGACACATCTTTAAGTATTGGGTGTAATGCATTATTATGATTTTGTTCCCCTTATCAGACGGTTTAATAATGAACTCTTTTGTCTAGAAAAATTAATCAAAGCTAACCATTCCCTTTTTGATAAATTATACTTAACTTGTTTCAAATCAAAAATTTTAAATAACATTTCATATTCAAATTCAACCATGGACTGACATTTCTTAATTCCTTCAAGTACAAAAGGTGGCATAAATTTATTATTGTTCCCCACTACAGAGGTATCAATTGTGCAATAAGCATTCAAATCACTTTTACATGAAATGTAAGAATCAAATGAGTCCATATCAGAAAAATATTCATCACTACTAAAAGTATTGTCACTACATACATTGCTTGTAAAATCAGAACCGGCATGATATTCAAAAAAATACCACAAATGCATTTTTCTAATTACTTTAAACAACTCAGTTTTACATTCATGTAATTTTGGTATAACAGTTGGTACAAATTTTAATCCAAAATTCAGAACAGAAAAAACACAGTCTTCAATCGTACAGCCAGATAAATTGATCACATTATTAGTACCATTTAGTCCTTTTGTTATTCCGCCACTGGCATTGTTGTCCCCCTTTATACTGTTCATGTTCCGGATAGCTTCTCTTTTGTTGTCGATTATTCTCTCCCTGATAATGAAAATCATCATGGAAGTATCGTTCATTATTGCGTGAAGGCAGAGGTGGAAAATCATTCATATCTCCATTTACAATATAATGCCTACCGGCATCTCCGATCGGTGTTTCTACGCTGTTATTACTAATGAGTCTCTCCCTCACCTTACCAACCACTTCCTGAAAACATACTGACGAACGTGCATTCTGATTGGATGCTCTAAAAAAGGCAGTTCCTTTTTCAAAATCTCAGAGGTCTGTCTGAATTTTGTGCATTTTTTGTTCAAGCACCTTTTTCTCATAGATGTTTACTTTTTCTCTGATATCCAACAAACAAGACTCAAAGTGACTTCTGTCTAAAGCAGTCGCCAAATTAGAACAAATGTTCGCAATATCAGTTTTAATATTAGAGAGCTTATTCATGTCCCTTTCAATAAGTATGTTTAACCATTCTCTTGAGCAAAGGTGCGCTGCTTTTTCCCACCTTTGCTTAAAAATTCTATCATTAGAACATGTTGTATTAAAAGGTTCAGACAGAAACTTAATGGCTCTCAAACCCCGAAGTATGATATCCAAATCCAAATACCTCTGCAAACTAGTGTAGTTGTAATACGTAGTCATTTCTTTATTCATAAGATTATTTAACTTGGATATCAAAGTTTTTACCTCCACGGAATAATCCACTGAGCGTTTCCCAACATTAGCAAAAGGATTACTAGCATGCCGACTGCATGTTTCCACCAAAATACATTCCCAAATTGGAGAAGAAGAATTGTCATTATTACCAATAATTCTCTCAGTTCTCTCAGTTCGATCTCTATCTTGTTCTGAAGTGGAACTCAGAAAGCCATCCATTGTTCCTTGAGAGGAACCCACATTATCCTCTCTAAAGATATGTGGTATATTGGTAGCAGAATCACTGGCCATAAATGATGAAATACAACACAAAAAGTAGCACCAAAGCACAAAATTGCTTCACCACAAATGAAAAACAAGAATCCGAGCCCTGCAGTTACGTCTACAACATGTAAGAACACACTTGATAAAACATTAATGGAAAAGAGGATTTTTAACTGGGACTATGTTATACAAATACAGCACTCAAAAGCCATATAGATATCAGATTTAAATGCGGTATTTAACAGAAGATAATTATGGAATGATAAGTACAACATGTAGAAATTCACCTGCTATAACATTCACTCTGTAGCTCAGTCTATAAAATGCATTGAAAACAATTTTTTTCCTACACATGGCCCTGGGTTCAAGTACAGCTGCTTCTACCAATGAAAAGACTTGTATGTGGCCATCAATATTAGAAAGTGTGATAGGTCTATCACATCACCTATTTATCCATCCAAAGCAGTACAACTGGAATGTCTGTGTCTGTATTATAGAGGGAAAAGGCCTACAGACAGGACCACTAATCTACTGCTAGTATAAAAGGTAATGCAGTAGGCTGTATTCCCACTGGATGGTGAAGTGTGCACTGAAATTGTATCTCAGTAATATCACACTGCAGCTCACAATGTTTTGCTGGTGATATCACAGACAATCACAACTGCACAAGTAACATACATACATGGAGGTTGAGGTAGATGCAAGGGTTGGTAGCAAACACTCAACAGGGGGATATCATGATGTAATATTTGACTTGACAGTTGTCCAGCTGCCTGACATCATGGTTAATATACAGCTACATGTTTTGTAAGACATACCAATCATTTTGACTTGCATTGTTTTACTGATACTGCTGGCTGACAGACTTACCTGAAACATACTTTACTTCCCAGTGGGGTGGGTACTCTGAATCTTGCTCTGCCTATAAAACAAGGCTACCACAGGACCCACACTTACTCTTAAAGCTTGTTGTCCTGCAAAGTGTTCACCCTTTATGCCTATACCTATTGCCTGCAGCATCACCTTCAGCTTCATCATGTAGCACATGCATTTGTATGTAAATAGTAGATGCTACAGACATTCTCTCTGCCATGTAGTATCTGTCCTCCACAATTTTCCAATCCAACATATGAGAAAGGATTTGAAATCTACATTGAGGCCTTATATCTTTCTCAGTGGTTGCATGGAACTGGCTGATTATACTGCAAATCAGCTATGCTGGCTGCAGTTAGCATTTCAGAAGCACAGACTGGTTCAAAGGCAATCACTTCCTCAGAGAACAATGTCAAAAATGCAAAGAGCTAGCTAGGGAAAACATTGTATACGAGAGTAACTTTACATGGTCAACTTGTTGGCACAACATTTCTATATCTGTACTGTTCCACAGAGGAGTATTGTAGTCCATCAGGTATGTAACCATTTTGTTTCCAACATGATTTATATTTTTCAAAGTACTTTTTTCCATGTACTTAGGGGGGAAAGGTGATTACAGTAGTAAGCCTTACATGGAACTATACGGATCTGTATCACGGCATCATAAAGGACGCTAACTGAATGGCTTAAAAATCAAAAATGCTGTTTGAGGTGTGTTTTGTGAGAATGCAGTACAGTGAAGACTGGAAAATTTGTCCTTTCCTCACTGTAGTGCGATCTCGGAGATAGTATATATAATTAGTGGTGGGTGTGGGGGACATAACCCCACACAAGAGCAACTTCAAAGAATGGCATTTTCGATTTGTAAGCCATTCAGTTAACGTCCTTTTTGATATCATGATATAGACCCAAACTGTACTGCTGACATGTTATTGATCTGCAGATGGGTTACACCTACAGAGGAACTAGAGTACAGTACAGGTAGAATTCTCTTTGTTAAATAAGTGTACCACACTCCTGGGAATTTTATGTTGATAGAGGTGGTAATACTACACTGCTATTTGTGTGGCACTGCTTGTTTTAGATATTATAAGAGGGGTTTACACATTTGGGCCACAATACAATGGACTTTTGTGTTGGCTGTGTGACTATACAAGTATTTGTCATGGCAAAAGTAGGGATAGATGAGTACTGCTGCTATACTACTCACATCCAGACCCTCACTATGTTTGCATGGAGATGTGGAACCAAGCAGTGAATGCTGGTAGCCATCGGTCATTGCTGTATCTTTACATACTATACTCACATGTATATGATCCTGACATATGTTCCCATTTTTTTGTCATTCAGGAGATATGTATCCCCTGTCACTGGGGCCCTTTAACAGAGGCAGAAAATGAAACTATCCTGGACACCCTGCATCACCACCATCAACTCCTGCTGTCCAGGGGGAGGACAAACAGGGAAGAGCAGGAAGCATTGTGGGCTTACCTGGTTTACAATGTCAGTGCAATTGGTCACCAGAGCAGAACATAGGAGCAGGTGTGATACTGTGCCACTGATATAAATGCCACCCGCAGAAGAGCAGCAGATTTGGCCAGGAATCGTAGTGTCACCAGAGGAGAGCCTGCAGTGAAACAACCACTGTCAGCCACAGAGAAATTCCTGGACAACCTAGGAACACAGGACATCTCCCAGACATCCATCACATGGTATGTCATAGATGTGGGTGCCACCATTTCCACACAAGAGGAGCATCCAGATATGCTTAGTTGAATAAACACTGGAATACTACAGCATTCCATTTTCACTGTGTACATACTTTTATGTGGGTGGCAGGTATTTTTATGGGTCAGGAAGGTGGTTAGCTGCAGTGTGAACCTCATGCCCAGATTGTGACCAACATACCAATTAACATAGCATGTATTGCAAATGTGAGATATTTGGATGTATTAACCTGTCATAGTGCAACATGGGTTGCTGTTTACTTTACCTCTTCCTTACATTTTCACACGGCCATCAGGAATCAGACATGGCCATGATCCTGTTCCTGGTAAACATAACACTGTTCTGTTGTAGATGCAGACTGAGTGCTTTGTATTTACTAAAGTATCATCCCAGGCCTTCCAACTGGATTGAAGTACTTTCTGCATGATTACCAGCCTCAGAGAGTTTTACCAGTGGAACATGGTTTACAGTCATACCTATAAATTGTGGTTGTGACCACACTGATTTGCAGTATTTGTAGGAAAGTACAGATTGCCTTGTGTGTCATGCAGAGTTTTGCCAAATGTCAACTGTGCACCTCACTGTTACTCATGAGATTCTTGAATAAGGAGCTTATTCTTTACAAGCAACTACAGAAGCTTTTCAGAAAATAATGTCTTCTGGTCCTGGTATATGATGGAGGGGGTTAAAAGTCTGTAATACTGACAGCATGGTATACAGCTTCACATATATTGCAAGATAGTACTGTACAGCACAGTAGTGCATGTGCTAATGTACTGCTTTTCCTTTTATCACAGATGACTGGGGGGGGGTTGGTCTCTGTCCCCTTCATAACCTGATGTCAGCATCTCTTCAGACTCTGATGATGATGGTGGCCAAAATGAGGCAGAAGGGGGGTTGCAGGGGCTGAATCTGTCACAGAGGTTGACATCCCTCTTCTGCCCTCATTATTACCTTGGATAGTCAGTATGCCTACGCATACCCAGTCCTCTGAGGCTGCAGATATTGGACAGTCAGAGGGTGGGGACATCGAACAGGAAAGTGTGGGTACTCTGGCTGAAGTGAGTGTTGATACTGACCATAGCCAAAGAGATGGTGAGGTTCCAAACAGGCAGACTGATAGGGTTGCTCGTAGGAGGCCTGTTATCCTACCACCATCTGTTGCAGGTGTCTCCTCATGTGTCACTGGGCATATGTTTAGCGCCATCATGGAGGCACAGGCACATTACAAAATGTCCTCCAGACAAATGCTCAGGGTTATGGATGCAGCACAGTCTGACATTCGTGACTGCCTCCATCACATTGCAGATACCCTGGATCAGCTGACTGATGATGTGGAAAGATGGTGGTCTGATAGAGATCACAGAATATCTCTCTTCCAAAGATCTCTCTTTGAAAGGTCATGGTCTGTGATGGAATGTTTGCCTGGAGTTGAGCATCAGACTCATGGATGGAGGTCAGCAGTTACATCTGCTGAGTCCACGTGGCCATGGTCACTCTCACTCCCATAGTGGGAGTACATCAGCACCCCAGGAGGAGAGTTTGCTGTCCACACTAATATGTGGCATGCCATGGGCTCATCATCCAAGATGTTCCTGTGAGGACACGGACCCAGCAGGCACCAATCACCCTCAGGTAGATCACTTCTGACCTTGGGCATGGTGATACCAGTGCAACTCCTGGGCGGGGCAGTGAACTGTCCACTCTGCCATGCATGGTTCAAAACTGTCCAATATACAGTCACATAAGGCTAGCACTGAGCTTGACTGTGTTCATGCAGTCACACAGACTACTGCCACAATCAGGTCACCTTCAGACACACACGACACATTCTATGGTTCATCATTCCTGCTTTCCTTCCTGATTCACACACATGCTTTCCAACCTACTTTGTCAGCTTAGGCCTCCTGCACCACCACACAACACCCTGTGCAAGGGATACCTGTGCCACATCCCTGTCATCCTTGTCATAGATGCAGGTAAATGAAGCTGTGTGTCTGATGCAAAGGGTGATTACCTAAATCGTTATGTATTTCTTTAATCCACTTTTGCCTTTCACATGCTATTTGTACCAATAACTGACAGATATTGTCTGCTGGCAGCTATGAGTAAACCACATTATGTGATCTCTCTCAAGCCACTGTCTTTCCACTGTGTCAGTCAATTGATCCATGGTATCAGCAACTTGACGGAGGCAGTCATGGAAGTCAGACTGTGCTGCATCCATAACCCTAAGAATTTGTTTAGAGGTCCTTTTGAAATGTGCCTGTGCCTCCATGATGGCCTTAAACATACGCTGAGTGACACATGATAAGATGCATGCAACAGATGGTGGAAGGACAGCAGGCCTTCTTCTATGAGCACCCCTATCAATCAATGCTTGTGTGGAACCTCACCATCTTTTTGGCTATGGCCAGTACCAACACTCACTGCAGCCATAGTACCCACACTTTCCTGTTCAATGTCCCCACCCTCTGACTTTCCAATATATGTGACCACAGGGGACTGGGTATGCATAGGCATACTGACTAATGATGGCAGAAGAGGGAAGTCAACAGATTCAGCCCCTGAAACCCCCCCAGCCCCATGCCTCATTTTGGCCACTGTCATCATCAGAGACATTGACATGAAGTTGTGAAGGGGACAGAGACCAACCCTCCTAGCTGGTCACCTATGATAAAGGGAGAAAAGCAGTACATTATACATGCACTACTATGCTGTACAGTACTATCTTGCAATATATGTTAAGCTGCATACCATGCTGTCAGTATTACAGACTCGTTGAACCCCCACCATCATGTACCAGGACCTGAAGACATTATTTTCTAAAAAAAAAAAAATTTCTGTAGTTGCTTGTAAAGAATAAGCTCCTTATTCTAGAATCTCATGAGCAACAGTGAGGTGCACAGTTGAGATTTGTCAAAACTCTGCACAGTAGACACAAAGTAATCTGTACTATCCTACAAATACTGCAGATCTGTTAGTGTGTGATCACAACTACAAGGCATAGGTATGATTGTAAAGTATTTTTCATTAGTAAAACTCTGAGACTGGCAATAATGAAGACAGCACATCAATTTATCCAGCAGGCCTGGAATGACACTTTAGCAAGTACAATGCACTCAATCTACATCTGTATCACAATGGTGTTATGCTTACCAGGAGCAGCACCACAGCCATGTCTGATTGCCAACAGTCCTGTGAAAATTTCAGGGACAGATAATGTAAACAGCAACCCATGCTGCACTATGACAGGCTACAATTATCTCCCATTTACTGTACATGCTATATTAATTGGTATGTAGGTCACAATCAGAGCACGAGATTCAAACTGCAATGAACCTCCTTCCCTCCCTCATGAAAATACCTGGCACCCACATAAAACTGTGTGCATCCTGACACACTGAATGCTACAGTATTCTAATGCTTATCCAATTAAGCATACCTGGATGCTCCTCTTGTGTGGAAATGGTGGCACTCACATCCATGACATACTATGCGATGGATGCCTGGGAGCAGTCCTGTGCACCTAGGCTCACCAGGAATTCCTCTGTGGCTGACCGTGGTTGTTCCGCTAAAGGCCCATCACTACTGACACTATGATCCCTGGCCACATCTGCTGCTCTTATGCATTTGGAATTAATCATATCTGTGGCACGGTGTCACACCTGCTTGTATGTCCCGTTACCAATGGCATTGACATTGAGAACCAGGTCAGCTAACAATGCTGTTCACTCTTCCCTCTCTGTCCTCCTGTGGACAGTAGAAGTTGCTGGTGTTGATGCAGGGCATCCAGGATAGTTTCATTTTCTGCCTCTATAGAAGGGCCCCAAGGGAAAGACAACAAAATGGGAACATATGTCAGGATCACATACATGGCAGTATAGTATGTAGAGATACAGCAATAACAGATGGCTACCAGTATTCACTGCTTGGTTACATATCTCATGTTCAACACCATGCAAACATAGTAAGTGTGGGGATGTGAGTAGGATAGTAGCAGTACTCCTATATCCCTGTTTATGTCATGACAGATACTGTTGTATATAGTCACACAGCCAACACAAAAGTCCATTAAGTTGTGGCCAGTATGTGTAAACCCCCCTTATAATAGCGAAAACAAGCAGTGCTGCACAAACAGCAATGTAGTATTTCCACCTCTATCAACATAAAATTCCCATGAGAGTGGTACACCTATTTAGTAAAGAGCATTATACCTGTGCTGTACTCTAGTTCCTCTGTATGCGTAAGCCATCTGCAGATCAACAACATGTCAGCAGTACAGTTCCACACAAGGCTTGGAAACAAAATGGTTACATACTTGGAGTACAATACTTCTCTGTTGAATGGAGCAGATATGCAAATGTTGTGCCAACGAGTTGACCATGAAAAGTAACTCTCAAACACAATGTTTTCCCTAGCTAGCTGTTTGTCTTTTTAACATAGTTCTTTATTAGGAAGTGACTGCCTCTGAACTAATCAGTGCTTATGAAATATAAATTGCAGCTAGCACAGCTGATTTGCAGCATAATCAGCCAACCCCATGCAACCAATAAGCAAGATTCAAGGCCTCAATTTACATTACAACCCCTTTCTCTATGTTGGGTTGAAAGTGGGGGCAGATCCTACATCAAGGCAGAGATAATGTCTCTAGCAGCTACTATTTACATACAAATGTATGTGCTACAGGATGAAGCTGAAGGTTATGCTGCAGGCAATAACCGTAAGCAGAAATGGTGAACACTTTGCAGGACAACAAGCTGTAAGAGGAAGTGTGGGACCTGTGGCAGCCTTGTTTTATAGGCAGAACCAGATTGAGAGTACCCACCCCACTGAGAAGTAAGGTATGTGCGTTGGATAAGTCTGCCAGCCAACAGTATCAGTTAAGAAAGTGCAAGCCCAAAATGTTTGGTGTTCCCTACAAAACAGGTAGGTGTACAGTAACCATGACGTCAGGCAGTTGGGCAACTGCCAAGTCACGTGTTAAGTCATGGTATTCCCCTGTTGAGTGCATGCTGGTAACCCTTGTCTCTAGCTCAACCTCCATATATGTATGTTACTTTTGCAACTGTGGTTATCTGTGATATCACCAGCAAAACATTGTGGCCCGCAACATCCAGTGGAAATTCAGCCTACTGCATTACCTGTTGTACTAGGAGTAGGGTGAGACTTTTCATATCTGAAAGGCCTTTGCCCTCTGTAATATAGATCCAGACATTCCAACTGTACTACTTTGGGTGGATAAATAGTTGATGAGACAGACATCTCATACTTTATAATATTGATGATCACATACATAAATTTTCATTTTTTAGACACAGCTGTACTTCAATCCAGGACCATGTATACCAAAAAGTTACATATTCAATACATGTTACAGACGGAGTTACAGAGTCACTGTCATAACAGGTGAATTTCTACATGTTGTCCTTATCATTCTGCAGTTAAATACTGTACTTACATCTATTAGTATGTGCATGGCTTTAGACTCCTGTATTTGTATAACAGAGTCCCACTTAAAATCCTCTTTTGCATTAATGTTTTACCAAGTGTGTTCTTACATGTTGTAGACATAACTGCAGGGTTACCGGCTATCAGATATCTCACTTGTATTTTAAGCTTGTGTGTGTGATGTATTTATGTACCAGGTTGCTAACTACAGTACTATTTTTATATGAATATTTTAGTTGATTTGTACTATTGCAGCAGGATGTGCAACACCATTTAAACATGCTTAATGAGGGGAACTACAGCATTACTATGTTTTACTTAAAACAGCTGTTTTCATTAGCAGCTGTGTGGCTTGGTAGAATAATCCACTGCTTTGCAGGTGCAATGGTTGTGGGTCCAAAATAGGAGCAGGTGTGCTTTTTGAATTAGATTAATATTGTTACAAAAGCATATATCAGTATAATGCTATTTAGCATAGCTAAGTGATGCCGTATGCTGCATCACACAAAAAATCTTCAAAGAAAAGAAAAATGGGGAGCTAGGACAGTGGTGAAATGGGGTGCAAGCAGGGGGAAAAACACAGTGAAAGGCAGGTAAAGTTGTGCTGGATAGGTGTAGGAAAGAACTGTAGCTATTCATTCCTTCATCAACAATAACTGTGCATTTTAACAGATCTTTTAGCTGAATATGCACTGCCACCCCCAGAGAGGGGTGACAACAACCTAACTGCATTTTCAAGCCAATTGGACCAAATTAAGTGTGCCCAGTGGACACGTGTGTGAACTGGAAAGCTATATATGGGACATTTTTTTTTTAAGGCGAGAGTGGAATGTTGGGGAAGGGACATAGGTACATATATGGAAGGTAAGTTGGGAAGGCGAGGAAGCTTTTGCAGACAGACATAGGTTGGTACTAGGCTATCAGCCCTAGGGCCTATACAAGCCTTGCCATAACAATTCCCTGGCTATTTCTTCCCACACTATTTACTTCCCTGGACTCCTGTCTAGCAGGGCAGACAAGGCAGCATACATGGTTGGTGTGTGACACAAGAGGGGAGTTGAACCTTGGATGGGGAGGGTATTGTGGAATCCCAGTCCCAGGAGCATCCACACAGTAGTAGTGCGACTCAAGTCCTAGCCAATGGTACTATCAGCACTGCTCCTGCAGTGGCAGTGGTAGAGGCTGGCTTCCACGGTGATGCTGCCTCAGCAGGATGGTGAGCATGCTCTCTGTCCTGTGCAGGTAAGCTCTGACATTTAAATGCAACTCCCTGTGCACCATACATGGTAGTTCTTCATGAGTGACCAAATCAACTTCTCCACCTCCGCTCCCAGAGGGGTGCCTAGTCCCAAGTCTGTGGGTCTGAACTACCCAACACAGCTGGTAGTGCAGGGCAGCAAAGGGGGCACCACCAGGCTGCGGCACAGATGTGCTGGGCCCTGGTGCCATGGCTGAGGTAGCCAAGGTAGGTGGACCACCTGGAATTGGCCTACCTTGTCGTGCTGTAGTAAATTAAACATAAACATAAGGTAAGCTAAATAATATACAAATGTTAGTATTAACATAATAGAAGATAATATTTATTAATCAAAATACATATTAAGGTACATTATGTGGAACACAATAAATAACATAATGGTAAGTATATTAACAGCAAATCAGTATGAAATAACCCATAAGGCCAGCATAACAGTTAGTTTAAAAGAATATATTAATATCAAATCATAATAATAAATAACATTAATAAATTAAAGAAGATAAGAGGTGGGGAGAGAAAAACATAACATTACTGACCTCGCAGATGACCTTACTACACAGACTACTAATACGTACTTCTACAGGTGTGCAGTGTCAGTTGTGAGTATAGAGACTCAAAGTCTTGTATAGATGATGTTGCATGTACATACCTCTCAACTTGTTAGCATGGGACAGTAGGTCCAAGCACTAATAAATACAGGTACACAACTACAGGGAACTGTTTCACATACTGTGCTCGTACATTACTACCAAGGTGTTGTGTAAATGGATTTGCAAATAAATTGCTTTCCAAGTAATGTCATTTATCTGCTAATCAAGGACCAGACAAATGGGGCATTAGTCATTACATTTCAAAAAATCATGACAGTATAAAAACAAAAAAGCAGACGAAAGTAACAGCCCAACTTGGAGTTTATTAAATTAAGCGCTTTTCATTCAGTCAAAGTAGCCTGAACTTCATCAGATACAAGAAAATTGTAACTATCTCATTTAAAAATCTTGCACATTCATCATGTGATCCAAACCAGTCCAATAAAAAACAAGCTAAAGCAAACAATGTTATACATCCCTCCCCTTTCATACAACAAAAAATATTAAATATATTAAAGTATAAACAATTCAAACAAAGTAATGAAGTAGTAAAAAAATAAAAGCAAATAAATCAATATAAACAAATTAAAGTATACAAATTAAATTAACTAATAAAGTGTTACCTAGTCAAACTTTTAAGTTTTAAAATGCATAAAATTGAACATGCATCACTGATACCTAGGTAACAATGAATGTTCAAACGCAATTGCCAAAACAATTCTAGTTCCTCTAATTTCAAAGAATGAGGATCCACTCCTATCAGGTACAACATGGTCAATGACTCAGAATTTAAAACAATGATCTGTTTCTACTGGAATATGTTTAGTGTGTAAGATTTTTAAATGAGATGGTTAAAAGTTTCTTGTAGCTGATGAAGTTCAGGCTACTTTGAACGAAACGCACATACATTTAATAAACTCCAAGTTGGGCTGTTACTTTCATCTGCTTTTTTGTTTTTGGCTTAGTTTGTTTGATTTTTGTGGTCTTAGTTATCTATACAGTTGAGAAGTATGTAATCTTGTACATCAAGTAGTCTAGACAGCCCTTTATGTTTTAGCTGGCTGGCATGAGATTAGAACCCACAAGCTATGAATCCAGGGGAAATGTGCACTTAATTTAAGAGCTGACTGGAGTCAAATTAGAACACACATACAATTAATACAGCCCTGTTGCACAGTTTATTTATTTAACATTTGTTTACCGGGAAAGTCCAACTTGGAACAAAGACAATTTTCAGCAGAGGCCTGGGGAGAAACACTCCAGATGCATGTCTATGAAACATGGAAGGAAACTACAGCACCTGGAGGAAACCCACATGAATGCAGGCAGACATGCAGACTCCTCTCAGAATGTACTCCAGCCGAGAATTGAGCTGGAGAACCTTTTGCTGTGAGGCAACAATGCTACCACTACACCACTGTGCCATCCAGTTATTTGAACACATTACTTATCAAAGCACAATCCTGCTTTAAAGTGTAATTGTTATTGTTCCTTAGAATCTGTCACTTATACACATGGATATCTACCCAGAATGTGAGCCACCTTACCCATATACCTTGTTCCTGGGAGGAATAGAGTGCGTCATTTGACCCAAACTGGCTAGAACACAGGCCTGAACCTTACTGTGGGTATTGAACTACATTTATCAGACATTTTTCTCAACTTACCACACTCACTCCTCATCCTGCCTAGGCACCCTGCATGGGACTGGACATTGTGAGCCCATTCATTTGCAGCTGTTGAAAGAGAAGCAAACCATTATGCATACCAGTTTTGCACAGATGTAGCTTGTATATTAGTAAAGTAGTAGCAAACATACTTCATACAGTATCTGTGGGGTCTAACCATCCCAAGCTTCTTGACCCAGGTGTTCAAGGTTCCCTTCTTCCTCCAGTTCAGGTGTCATAATGGTGATGACACTGCTTACCACTGCAAGGGATACCAGTAGCATTGGTAAGATCCCTAGGCACCCCATCTCAGGCTTCATCCTTATGTTCTGATCCCTGGTAATCATCCCACAGCAGCTGGAGTTCATAGTTTCTTACCAGGAATCCAACGAACACTTGACTCCTGCACACCCCACCTCTGTGCCCAAAAGCCTGCTCCCTCTCCACTACCACCAGGCATATCAACATACAAGTGAGGACTCCAATGAATGGTGTGAAATTCCTGCCTATTTGCCTTTATATAGGCTGCAGTCCTGCCCTTACACTTCAAACTGTAACTTTCAAAAAAACACCGCATTACTTAGCATAACGCAAACCATTTTAGTGGAGCTGAGCATCTCACAAATTAGAACAACTGTGTTTCAGTGGAGCTTAGCGATGCATAAACAAGAACAGCCATTGTTTTTCTATTAAACCGCCCTTTAGGTCATCTCACACATTTGCACAGCAATAAATGTAAAAAGGTATGATTTCATAGGACTCAAACCAAGGACCTACTACATCGTAGGCCATGACTCAATCTCTTTAGCCACTTGGATAGTGATAGAACCAGCATACCTTCACATACACCACTAAGGTGTCTGTTGATGTTAGTAAGCACCATGCCATGCAGTGCAAGCAGTCATTAAAAATAATAATAAATTGATTACATCTGGTTTCTATTTTCAGATGTCTGGCTGGTGTCATCTGTGTATGTGTAATCACATCTCGGCTTTGTTAATCACCAATGCAAGGGGCATTAAAAAATGAATAAAACAAAGTTGATTACATTCAGTTTCTATTTCTAGATTTATGCTAGGTGTCAGCTGTGTATGTTTAAGCATGGCTAAGCATCTCTAAGTGCCTTGCTGCACAACCATGGAGATAAAAATAAAATAAAATAAAAAAAAAAATGTATACAATAGCAGAGTATTTTAAAGGGATTATTATCCTGTCTGTGCCATCTACCTAGGATTTTCCTGGACAGGCCTCATGTATGGGACAACCTCTACACTACTGCTTGCATAGATTCAATATCCATGTTAAATGTGATCTCCCTTAGCAGTGCACAATGATTAATACGCATGGTGCACTTGCTGAGGGGGAACCCTGGCTGTGTACACAGCTACATTCAATGTAGGCTGTACATGGATCCTACATGGATTTTATGGGAATCTGCTTTGCATCAGTTTGATGTTGAATTCAGAAAAACAAAATCTGAAAAATTCCAATAAATTATAATTAAGATGCTTAATATTCATCACCTAGATAAAAAAACATTTTCTTACACTGTATTTCTTTAATTTCCAACTAATATTTTTATGTTCTATTTTTCTCTTTTTTGGCAGTTAAGTATAACTTCACTTTTCTGTTTTGTCATATGACATGAAACCCACAATAATTAAAATATAAAATTACACGTGCTTGTATTTGATTTTCTTTTACTGTTTAACTTTTCATGTTTTAGGAGAATATTTATCATTCATTAATATAAATCTTTATGCTCAGTGACAAATGGTCATTTTACTCAAAAGCAAACAGTTGCATCTCTCATTTATCAGATGTATGCAGTGACAGTGATTCAACAGGTAGCATGCTTGCTTTTACTGCAGAAGGCAGTGGTTCTGTTCTTACAACAGTCTCCTTCATTTTGTAAATTCATTCAATCATATTCATAACTAATGTAAAGAGTATAAAACTCATTGGACATCCCTGTCTTACACCACTCTTCATATGTACCTCTTGGCTTAACAAGCCATTTACAAGTATTTTTACTTTATTATTACTATACTATGACATACATGATTTGTTAACTTTCTCACTTACATTATATTCTTTCATTATTACCCATAACTTTTCATGCTCATATGTGGCAAATGCCTTATTAAGGTCTCCTGTCATAATGTTCTCTTCTTTCTGTTCATATCATACACAATTTCTCTATCATTAATAATTAACAAAAACAAACCCAACTGCAGCAACCAAACAAAACTGTAAAATTCCCCAAAGCAGACAGAAGACCGCTCGATATGCAGCTAAATCCAAAAACTTGATGAACCAGCAAGTAATCATACCAAAAAAACTTTATTGCAGAGAAAGAAAGTTAGCACTTTCACGGTAATACCATCAGCTTCTTCAGACAAACATGAATGGGAACAGAATAACTTGTATGCAAATGACATCATCTCAAACAGCTTAACAGCCAATAGAACAAACATTCATGCAGCCACATTCTCAGCTTAAAGGCGTATAAAGTAAATATTTACTAGCATAAAATCTGATAAAAAATAATAATAAAAACATTAGCACAAATAAAATATGAAAGATATTTTACAGACTGACAGCAGATGTTCCAATATATTAGCAGATGGCCCCAGATTTGTATAGAAGAACCACAGTAATTTAAGGCAGCAGTTATGTTTTCCTAGACATGTTATGTCTGGATCCCAAGTTTTGATGGGTACATCTAAATGTCATAAATGCAATTTTTGTCAGTTTATAGAGTAGTCTAGGCTCTTTAGGCACCCTGTCATGGGCTACGTGTGGAAGTTGAGGGAATATGCTGATTGCTCCACCAGGAATGTTGTTTATTTAGCACATTGTCAGTACTGTTATAAATTCTACATTGGCAAGATGAACAGGAGCTTAAAAGAAAGAATTAGGGACCATGTGTATTGCATGAAGAAGCATCACGATTTTGGTGCCTTAGTGAAACATGTTTTGTCTACTGGCCCTGAACATAATTTTGTCTTCCAGGTATTGTGTGTGATCAGCCCAGGTCTGTGAGGGGGTATTATAGTGACTCATACTGAGTTGGTCAAGTTAGAGTGGATCTTGAGGTTGGAGGCACACCTAGTTATGGGGTTGAATGATCATGTCCCCATCAAGACTGCATTAGGGAAAAAACGGCTGTAGGGTGTTTATTGCTGTTTGTTTACATATTTATGAATATCTTTCATGTTTTATTTTGTAGTGGAGTTCACATGGAAGGAGGATAGAAGACAATTAAAAAAACTGAAGACTAATAGTACTAAATAATAATGATTATACAATTTTTATGAAAACGCAAAAGAGATTTGAAACTAAAATGGAAATCATTATGAAAGATAGTATAAAGAGGAAGGGGTGTTGAGAATTAATGATAAAACTGTAAAATTCCCCAAAGCAGACAGAAGACAGCTTAATATGCAGCTAAATCCAAAAACTTAATGAACCAGCAAGTAATCGTACCAAAAAACTTTATTGCACTCCACTACATAATTCTTTATACATAAAACCTTCATTTAACCATTCAAAATCTTTAAACTTTTTTTGCCAAGCCTTTAAATGTTTATATACCTATTCCATCCAGTCCTGCAGCTTAAATCTATATTTACTTGTCCTAATACTTTATCTCATTTAAAAAAATATTTCTGACTCTCTATTCTTTTTTTGGTTAACTTTTTTTTTTTTTTTTTTTTTACTTCCCATATTTTTTCACTTTTTTTCACCTTCTTTTTTCTTTAAACATTTCTTTTACATATTGTACTACATTATTCATATTTTCCTACCCAAATACTTTATTTGAAGAAATACTGGACAAGATCAATAATAAAAGAAGGGAAGGTCAATTTCTACCCTTACTTCCACACAAAATTTTCAGTGGACAAGAGGAAGACTTAGAGGCTAATCCGAGGGTTGGGGAGAACATACCCTTTTTTAGGGCAACCTCCAACACTGAGACAACAGGGACCTCGTTTGTAAATAGTTTCATCACAAATTACAGTATTGACTCGAGGAATATTCAAATTATACTTTATAAAAATTGGTATTACATAACAAATAATGAGGAACTCATGGACAAGTTAGGCACAAAACCTCTGATAGCATATAGGAGAGGCAATAATTTGAAAACTTTGCTAGAAAGAAGTAAACAGACGGAGCTAATGACTAGAACAAAAGGTTGTTTTCAGTGCGGGGCATGTAATTATTGCCATCTTGTGAAGGCTTCAAATTCCTTTGTAATACACAACAAAAAATACCACATTACACATAAGCTTAATTGTGATTCTAGATCCATAGTTTATTTAGCTAAGTGTAACTGCTGTGAAGCATTTTACATAGGCAAGTCTGACCGGAGACTACGGGACAGGCTGTATCAACATGATTATGCCATAAGGAAACTGAAAAAAGAAAACGCTTTAGCTAAACACGTAATGAAACATCAAGGACACAGCTTTCATTTTATTGCAATTGACCAGGTCAAGAAAACAGAAAGAGGGGGTCCAGTACCTCTCTTTTTGGAGAATAAGGAGCTAGAATGGCAAATATTACTAGACTCATTTTCATACCAGGTTTGAATGAACATTGCAATATAGCTTGTGTCCTGAAAATGAGGAGCTATAAAAGATAACTCCTTTACCTTTGTTTTACTTCACTTTTCACTTCATTTTATTTTACTTTAATAGTAACTTGTAGTAACATATACTTTTCACTACTTTTAAGACTTACACTTAGCAAGGCTTCCAACTATAGTTGCAGGTAGTGATTTCACTAGATACTTTTTTACAAACACTTTTCTATAAACATTTTTATATGCAGACCTGTTATGCATTGTTTTTAGACTGCTTTTATTGTGTATATATTTCTTACACACTTTCATGCTTTTAATGCACATTTGCTTGGTGTATGAACGTAACAAACTGCTGATGCATCAATGTTTCATGGTTTCCAACTGTTTTAAAAGTATGAAACTACACACTTTTGAGAATGCTCCTAAGCAGAGCTTTCATTCCCTGAATTTACTTTTGCAAGAAATGCTGCTAACACGCCTTCATTGTGATTGCATTACTAATTAAGGCAAGGGTGTGTTGTATAAAAACCTGACTCTGACACTGCATTCTACTTTTGCCTCTGATGAAGCTGTAGTTTTAACCACAGCGAAAATGCTTGTTTTAATAATAAAGTGCGTTAAGGTTCAAGTTTTTTTCCGACTTCAGTGTGGCTTTATACGAGCAAGTGGATTTCAATTTCAGTGTTGCAGCTTTTACTGCAAACAGCCTTCACAATAAGGACTTTAAAATTTTTTTGGGGTTTACGGTGCTTGTCCGGACTGCTTTTGTGCATTTTACTGGTTTCCGTTTGTTTGCTTTAATAGTGACTCATACTGAGTTGGTCAAGTTAGAGTGGATCTTGAGGTTGGAGGCACACCTAGTTATGGGGTTGAATGATCATGTCCCCATCAAGACTGTATTAGGGAATAAATGGCTGTAGGGTGTTTATTGCTGTTTGTTTACATATTTATGAATATCTTTCATGTTTTATTTTGTAGTGGAGTTCACATGGAAGGAGGATAGAAGACAATTAAAAAAACTGAAGACTAATAGTACTAAATAATAATGATTATACAATTTTTATGAAAACGCAAAAGAGATTTGAAACTAAAATGGAAATCATTATGAAAGATAGTATAAAGAGGAAGGGGTGTTGAGAATTAATGATAAAACTGTAAAATTCCCCAAAGCAGACAGAAGACAGCTTAATATGCAGCTAAATCCAAAAACTTAATGAACCAGCAAGTAATCGTACCAAAAAACTTTATTGCACTCCACTACATAATTCTTTATACATAAAACCTTCATTTAACCATTCAAAATCTTTAAACTTTTTTTTGCCAAGCCTTTAAATGTTTATATACCTATTCCATCCAGTCCTGCAGCTTAAATCTATATTTACTTGTCCTAATACTTTATCTCATTTAAAAAAATATTTCTGACTCTCTATTCTTTTTTTGGTTAACCTTTTTTTTTTTTTTTACTTCCCATATTTTTTCACCTTCTTTTTTCTTTAAACATTTCTTTTACATATTGTACTACATTATTCATATTTTCCTAAGTTCTTTCTATCTCTCCATTTATATTTATTTCTGTTGTTACACTGCCATCTTTTACTAATCTGCTTATGTAACTTGATACTTCTCTTTTGCCATGTAAAAATCTTTGCTTATAATATTTGCTAGATACTGTTTTTATTTTATTGATTTCTTTCATATAATTTATTTTCTTTATCAAAGTACTATTATGTTCTAAATTTTCTAATGCATATTTTCTTTTATATTTTCCTCTCTAATTTTCTTACATCATATTGCCACTGTAAAAAACATTTATTGTATTTTTTCTTAAATATCATCCACCATTATAACCAATTTTTATAAAATATTCTCAAAGTAATATTCTCTTTCCATAACTGTATTACTAATATATTTTCCTTTTCATTCCAGGCTTTCTTGTTCATCCCTTTTATTCCTTTACCTATATTTATATTTACTTTTTTCTTTTACCTTTTAGCCATATTTCAAGATCATCAGAAAATCCGGTTTCAACTACATCTTCTTCTCCTATAATTAAACCTTCTGATATTACAAAAAATAATCTATTTCAGTTCTATACATACCCATTTTGTAAGTCCATTAATTTTTGTCCCAAAATTTTAACTTACCACATCTTACAACTTAAACAAAAAAGTTGCGAGTTAGAACAACAAAATGAAATAACAGTCCAGAGCAGTATATCCAACACGCTGACTGCTACCTCTCGCAGTGAATTCAGCAAAAAATATATAAACACTGTTAATTAAAACCAAAGGTGTTTAATAAACACGTAAATACATGAAGTTGAGCGCTTTCACTCGAAAACCGAGCTTCATCAGAACAACATAATAACTGATACAAACCCTTTAAATAGTTATTTTGGCGCCAAATCAGAGCAGCATATCAATAAATATTAAAAGAGACATATCACCATTATAACAAATCACATCGAAACAAATGAAAAATATAAAATGACGTAAATATTTATATAAAAATTAAATAATATATTATCTATCCATATAGAGTAAAGATTTAATAGACAGGTAATCATTAATTCCTGGGGGTGTGGTGGCATCAGTGTAAACTTGCCACCATAGTTCCCTATACGCTAAATAATTTTTAAAATTGCCCCCTCTAGGATTGCAAGTAACTGATTCTAAAATAAAAAATTTAAAAGTATGATCGTTTCCAAATTCCATAACATGCCTAGACAATGCGTTTTTTGTGTCATTCTTTTTTATGCAATAAAAATGCGAATATATCCGCTGCCTTAACTGCCTCTCGGTCTTTCCTATGTAATAACTATTACGAACTGAACAGACTGCGATGCATACCAACATAGTGGTTCTGCAATTACCCCTGGAGGGGTATATTTTTAAATTATTGTAATTTTTTATAATAAGACTAACTCTCATTAATTGCAAAACACTGATTACAAGTCCCACATTTAGTCGTATGTGAGTCATTTGTATACATCTTATTATGACCATTAACATTGTCTTTCTCCAATATACGTTTCAGATTATTACCCATCTTATACACAAAATGGGGTCTCGGACCAACTAAGTCTACCAATATCTGGGAATCAGTAAGTATATGCCAATTCCTAAGTAAGATGTCCTTAATAATCTTACTAAATAATCCATATTCAATAATGAGAGATCTGTTGTAAATTTTCTTCTCAACTAAATGTGATTGGTCTATTGTACTAACCAAATTTGATTCAGTGAGGTGATTATCTGTTGTACTAATCACATTAGATCCCAGTAATAAACTATACTTCTTACCCCACTGACTAATAACAAAACTACTTATATTGTCCATAATTTTGGAATCATAACCTCGGTCACCAAATAAAGAAGAAATAAACTTAATCTCATCCAGCATATCATTGTACCTAGAAGTCATTCTAATGGCCCTGATGCACTGTCCCTTAAAAATATTCTTCTTCATTTTAATAGGGTGACAACTACAGTAATCCAAATATGAGTTACTAAATGTCGACTTCCTAAAAATAATGGACTTATACCCTTCTAAGTCGTGGGTAATAAGTGTGTCTAAATAAGGTACCCCTTCTTTACTTGTTGTTGAAGTAAATCTTAAAAAATTACTACTAGAATTAATGTAATTCACAAAAGACTCAAATGTACTACTGTCTCCCTTCCACAGGATATACACGTCATCCAAGAAGCGGGAATAATAACTAATATTTCCAAAATAATTGCTGGCAAAAACATTGTTCTCTTCCCAATCAAGCATAACCAGATTTGCAAACATGGGGGCACAAGCTGCCCCCATGGCTACTCCTCTGGTTTGCTTGAAAAGTTCTCCCTCATAGAAAATAAAATTATTTTCTAATACCAGACTCATAAGTTCCACTAACAGGGAAATTTTATCCCAACAAAAGTTGGTATATTTGCTAAGACTTCTGCTGAATGACTCCAACCCTTCCTCAACAGGGATACAACTAAATAAGTCTACTACATCAATAGAACAAAATAAAATATCTGGACTATAGCTATTAACTGGGAAATTCCGTAAGAATTCCCAAGAATCTTTGACTAAATGTCCTAATTTACTGTAAATGAACTTCAAAGTAGTATCAATATAAACCCCTATGGGGAAGGTCTTAGACTTACTGCCCGAAATAATCGGGTGAAAAGGTGGATTAAAATGATCCTTATGGACTTTGGGAATACCCACAATTGTAGGAAGAATAGGAAAATCCACTTTTAAGAAATCATAAAGTTCTTTGTTAATTCTTTCATCTAATAAATATTCCTCTAGGTACATAGCTATCCTTCTGTGGGCAATATTAACTTCATTTAAATAAATAACAGTGTAATTACCCGGATTATGTAATATATTATGAATATTAGCACTATAAGTGGTGGCATCATAGATCACAATGCCACCACCTTTATCGGGTTTCATAACTCTGATACTCTTGTCCTGCTTAAGATGGTTTAAGGTTAGTATTTCCTCTTTAGTTAAGTTGTTACATCCTTGATATTTCTTATTATTTTGATTCTTACTAACATTATATAACTCCTTAGTAACTCTATTCTCGAACATGGTCACCACTGGGTTGCTAGATGGAATAAACGTACTTTTTTTCTTCAAGACATTACCAGTATCAAAATTCTGCCTTTGCTTATCATCAAACATAACAGCTAAGTTGAGTTTCCTAATAAATCTCTTAAATTCAAAAATAGAATCTACTATCCGAAACCTAGGTGTAGGTATACATTTTAACCCTTTAGACAAAAGGCCAAAGTAAGCTTTATCCAATTTAACATTACTATAGTTAAAAATTTTGAAGTTATTGTATTCACTAATAACTTCATCAATCCTAAGTATATCCTGTTGTGTATTGGATATTTGTATATCTCCTACCATTGACTGGGGTAAATGGATATTCAATATTTTTTCCTCCATTTCGCCCCCTTCCTCCATTTCCCCTGATACTTTTTCTCTTGTGTGTAACAAAAATCCTGTTCCCTATGATCAACCTTATCTAGGTATTCATTTGGCTGATCTTGCAAATGTCTATCTTTGAATTGTTTGTTTGTGTTCCAACTATAACTTGTCTGTCTCTTATATTGATCTTTGTCCCTGCTTAGTTTCTTAAGCTTGCGTTCAAAGGCCTTCTTCGCCCGTTCATCTGCTAAAGAAAATTGCTTGAAATAAAGCTTCTCCCACTGACTAAACAATAAATCCTGTATAATAATATTATTCAGGTGTTCCACTTCACTAATACATTTACATAGCTTCACATCATTGTGCTTAATGAGAAGTTTCATGTACTCAAACCCAAAAGAATCAAATAAACTGTTGAATTCCATCATTACATTCTCATTGATTTCAATACCCAACGGAAGCTTGAAAAATCTCAAACCCATTGGCACCACATTTAGTGAAATACAATAGTTTAAATAAGCATTGTCCAACTTTAGGGCATTAATGTTGTTAAGTTTTTTGCCCAACAAATAAATACTGTCTCTTAATGATCCATTAGTAACATGACTTTTGTGCAACGGCTTCCCGCCTGATGGAATATCAAAACAACAGTCATGTTTAAAAAAATCTTGCAGAACATTCTGTTTATCAGAAACACGTTTATCAACAGTTTGTGGAGATTTATTAACTTCAGACTGAACAGTACCTTTTAGCTTAGTAGTATCTCTTGTCGATTGTGCATATGTACGCACTGGTAGCGTATTCTTAGGTCTTGTCCCAGTGCGCCTGATTTCGTCGGTAAAATTACCGAAAGAAAAGTCAAAAGTAAAATCAGAATTATTTCTAAAGTTATCAGTAAATCCTTCTGAACCCGGTAAATCAATACCATTTTTAGCTGCAACTCGTCCTTGTCCATTAGGGATCTCAGGAGATGATGTTGAAGGTACATCCACGTCATCAACGTCATTCATGCTACGGGGCACCCGCTGCTCTCTAGGCAATCCCTGGGAAGTGAGCGGTTCACCGATATGAACCTCCGATGATGTTAAAACAGTAGTAACACTTTTAGAATCCTTTACTGCGGTAAGCTTACCAAACAGTTGAAAATCTTGGCAACCTCCCCACGCAAAGATGATACTTCGGCTCGTAATGACACCAAGTCATTGCTATGATCGGGTGAGGTACCAATAGCTGAACTACGAGAGGAATCCATGCGACACCAGAACAAAAAAGTTGCGAGTTGGAACAACAAAATTAAATAACAGTCCAGAGCAGTATATCCAACACGCTGACTGCTACCTCTCGCAGTGAATTCAGCAAAAAATATATAAACACTGTTAATTGAAACTTGCTGTTTGTTTACATATTTATGAATATCTTTCATGTTTTATTTTGTAGTGGAGTTCACATGGAAGGAGGATAGAAGACAATTAAAAAACTGAAGACTAATAGTACTAAATAATAATGATGATACAATTTTTATGAAAACGCAAAAGAGATTTGAAACTAAAATGGAAATCATTATGAAAGATAGTATAAAGAGGAAGGGGTGTTGAGAATTAATGATAAAACTGTAAAATTCCCCAAAGCAGACAGAAGACAGCTTAATATGCAGCTAAATCCAAAAACTTAATGAACCAGCAAGTAATCGTACCAAAAAACTTTATTGCACTCCACTACATAATTCTTTATACATAAAACCTTCATTTAACCATTCAAAATCTTTAAACTTTTTTTTGCCAAGCCTTTAAATGTTTATATACCTATTCCATCCAGTCCTGCAGCTTAAATCTATATTTACTTGTCCTAATACTTTATCTCATTTAAAAAAAATATTTCTGACTCTCTATTCCTTTTTTGGTTAAAGTTTTTTTTTTTTTTTACTTCCCATATTTTTTCACTTTTTTTCACCTTCTTTTTTCTTTAAACATTTCTTTTACATATTGTACTACATTATTCATATTTTCCTAAGTTCTTTCTATCTCTCCATTTATATTTATTTCTGTTGTTACACTGCCATCTTTTACTAATCTGCTTATGTAACTTGATACTTCTCTTTTGCCATGTAAAAATCTTTGCTTATAATATTTGCTAGATACTGTTTTTATTTTATTGATTTCTTTCATATAATTTATTTTCTTTATCAAAGTACTATTATGTTCTAAATTTTCTAATGCATATTTTCTTTTATATTTTCCTCTCTAATTTTCTTACATCATATTGCCACTGTAAAAAACATTTATTGTATTTTTTCTTAAATATCATCCACCATTATAACCAATTTTTATAAAATATTCTCAAAGTAATATTCTCTTTCCATAACTGTATTACTAATATATTTTCCTTTTCATTCCAGGCTTTCTTGTTCATTCCTTCTATTCCTTTACCTATATTTATATTTACTTTTTTCTTTTACCTTTTAGCCATATTTCAAGATCATCAGAAAATCCGGTTTCAACTACATCTTCTTCTCCTATAATTAAACCTTCTGATATTACAAAAAATAATCTATTTCAGTTCTATACATACCCATTTTGTAAGTCCATTAATTTTTGTCCCAAAATTTTAACTTACCACATCTTACAACTTAGATCATTGCCTTTCTTTTTACGCTTGCCTCTTAAATCACAATTGATGTCCATTGTTATAATACTCATATTTAATATATAGTTTAAATTTCAATGAAATAAGCTTTACTTTCTTTACATTTAGTATAAGCTTTTAATGGTATAATTCTATATACTTGTTCTTTCTATTTTAAATTTACAATGGTTAATCTTATTTTGCTAAAGTTACAGCTAATATCTTCAGTGTACTTCTACAATTTATATTATTCCGGAGCATCTCTCCTTTCCCAAATTCAGATTATCTGTCCTTCCCATAGTTTCTCTGTTTGTAATCTTTCTTCATTTGTTAAAAATTGTGTCTCTTCAAATAAGTTACAGCACATCTACATTACATGTATTACACCATTCCAAGATTCCTATTCTTCTTACTATATTCTTAATACTATTTATATTTACAGAAAACACTCAAAACTTGCCATTTTCATGTTTCCTTAAATTCATGGCTTCACAAGTTCAGAGCTAATTACTAGGCTAGCTTTCTAAATAAGTATTTTCTGATGAAGTCCATAGAAACTGTATATCTGGACAAAAGTGCTTAATACTCTGCATTTTTAGATTTTTTTAGCATTTTTTTGTGGTTTTGTAAAGTTAGATTTAATCATCCTTGTCTTCATTTTACTTGGTATGCTCCCACTTCCTGCACTGCATTGATGTTTTGATTATTAGTTTCATTTATGCAGTTTGTGCCTCACATTTATAACTATTAAACTGTGCCACACTTCATAATTGTCTATTTATTTTTCTTTACTTTAAGTCCTTACCACATAATTACATTTTTCATTTCTTCTGCCTTCTTTTCTGGTACTCCACTATGGTCTTCTTCTACTTTCTCTGCATATGTTTTCTTTTCCATCTCACTTCTATTATTCAGGATCATCTCTGTATGGCTCACTCTGCACCACCATTTCTTTAAGTAAAGCATCCCTCAACCATCCTGACTGTAGGATTGTAATTATACATTTTTATTTGCAGACATCTCCATCAAACAGGTTTCTTTTAAAGGTTTCCTCAGAATCCTGTACCCACTGATATCTACATTCACCTTCATTGCCTTTACCTCCTTCTCTCTCCATCTGCCTCACTGTTTCTCTGGGCTGCCACTGTGCCTGGAATAGAAACTGGAAGTGCTCCTCCAAAATTGGTCCTGCTCAATACAAAGTCAAGTAGTTTTTATTTTATTGATAGCTGCATTACATACTACATATTTACAATATTCACATTTACAAATATCCATACATTTTTAAATGTCAGTTTAAGCACCCCCCTACTCATATCTACAACCAAAGCATTATTTTCTCCAGAATCTTTGTCAAAGTCCATTTTCCATTGTATTTAATTTCATTTAGTCTATCATTCCATATAGTCCATAAAACAAATGACTATCCATTTTCTTCACTTCTTCCTGTTTCTGTGCACCATAATAACCAAATTATATGTCCATATTTGCTCAAATTGTAACAAATGTTTAACCCTATTATGTTTACTTATTTCTTTCTACAAACTCTTTCATATTTCAAAAACACATGCTCAGTAGCCTCAGACTCTCACATTTATTGTATATTCTAGCTTACTTTTTCTTGTATGGCATATTTGTCTATTAGAAAATTGCTGTTTAAGGCAATCTCCATAAAAAAATCATTACATTCTTTAACTTTTTTATAGTTTTGTATTTTATTATGGATATTTTATCTATTTCTAAATCTTTCCATTGTTCAATGCAATAAACACTTTCATAATATTTAAGTGCCATCCCTTACTATTTTTTCACATATATTCATTTTCCATAACACAATTTTGTTTTGGTACTCATTTCTTCATTCACAATGATTTTACTTTTTTTTTTTTTAACTTCCATTCCTTCGCAATATTTTTTGTATTTATAATATAGTATAATTTCTATCAAGTTTGTATTTTTCTTCATAATTTCTTTTAATATCTTATAAGATGTTGCATGGACTACCAGTAGTATTAAACCCAAACCTCTTTGCTCTTCTTTCATATATAGAATCCCTCTCGACTGGATTCAGTCTACAGCCTCATATAAAAGAAAATATAGTCATTAGTTCCTTATCATACCCAATAGGAATCATATAGATGTTAGAATCATAAGCAATTGTTCCTATTACCATGGTGTTCAACAAGTGTGCTTTTTTCTGTGTAAAAATCTAAGATTTCCAACAATTAGTCATATCCTTTACTTTGAGTACATTATCCCATTGTTGTCTGTATTCATTCTTTCCAAATATTATTCCTAATATAGCTATATATTTTTCATTGAACTCTACCTCCTATCATACCTTCAAAACCAAATACTTTACTTTTCTATTTATAGTTAATTTTTTATTTACTTCTTCCATCCATACTTAAATACAATATCATCTGCATAATTATACATTGGCATGGCTTCATTTTGTATCCACCACTGCTTGACATTTTATAAACTACTCTCACTATTACATTCATAACTAATAAGAAAATTACACTACTAACTGGCGGCCCTGCTTTATTCCAAATTCTATTTTTATTTCAACAATCCAGCCATTCACATTCAATGTCACATAGTTGCTTTGATAAACAGATTTTATTATTTGTAATACTTTTTGCTTATGTTATATATCTGTAAAATTCACCATAATGACTTGTATTGAATATTATCATAGGCTTTACTTACATCCCCTATAATAAATAAAAATGTAGAAGCAAAGGTCATGATATCAATTATTTCTTATTATCCATTACAACTTTACTTCCTTTTCTTCCAAATACATTTTGGTCGTATATTGTTTTTTTTTTTTGTAACCTTTTTATTATTCTCATAAAACTTTTATAATCCATATTATTCAATGTTATAAGTCTCCAATTTTTTATCTCCTCTACTTGCTTTAAATATAAATTTTATAACTCCCGTACATATCTTTCTCTTCAATTCCAGTTTCTAACCACTCATTCATAACTTCTACAACATTTTTTTTACCACTCCATTTCTTTATACACACTATATTAAATTCCATCCAGTCCTGCTGCAGAATTCATGTTAATATATTTCAGAATTTCATTCAATTCTTTCATGGTTATATTTTTTGTTCTAAATACTCATCTTCATTATTTAAATTTTCCACCTTTATACATTTTTTCCATGTCTTCTAACAAAATAATTTTAATGCATATTCTTTAATTATTTCATATATTCTTTCTTGCTCTCTTATTTGCTTACCTTCCTTATTATTTTTAATTCTCTTATTTTCCTTTTATTGTTTTACTGAAATATGGTGCTGCCATCTCTTCCTTTCCTTGTAAACATTTCTGTTTATATATCAAATTAATTTTAATTTGAATCTTTTTATATATTTCTCTTTCATAAAAGGAAATGTTCTTCTCTAACAAGTCTTTGAATGTTTCTTAACCTAATATCTTATGTCTCATTCTTTTCTTCCCTATACATTCTGAAAAACACAATTTATTTTTCTTTAAAGTTAAGTCCAATTCTTATAAAAAAAATCTCATATTCATATTTTTCCATAATTCCATAAGTTTTTTTGTAAATCTAATTACTTTTCAAAAATTCTCCTTACTCTTTTTCCTATTCTTATATATTCTTAATTTTCCTGTACTTTAACCCAAATAGCCACATGATCTGAAAATCCAGCATACTTAATTCCTTTTTGTAAACTTTTAGACTATCATATTAAAAAAATAATCAATTTCTATCATAATTTCATTACTTTTTTATGTCCAAGGGGTTATTTTGCCATGCACAACTTTTCAATTCTCATAATTTCTTTAACCATTTAACATCACAATTGCTCATTTTCTTAAATTGCAATTAAAATGACCCACCACTATAATGTCCATATTTACACAAAATATATTCAAGAATATTTTTAATCATGTCTCTTTTTTTGTTACATATGCATATAATGCTACAATTCTATACACATTTTTTCCATCTCAAGTCTATTAGTGTAATTAATTCTTCTTCCACTATGGTTACATCTAATATTTAATACTTTCTTAACATAATATACATATGCATGAGCATGTTTATTTCACCATGTTCCAAACTACTGGGCCTTTCTAAAGTTTTTTAGTTTGTGTTCTTTCTTCCTCTGTTAATGATCTTCAGATTTGAAGAAGGGGAAACCTGAAAGCACTAATCTATTTGCTCTATCTGCTCATTTTATGTTTAATAATTCTTCATTAAATATATGGTTTACAGCATGTTGGTCTACATGATTTGTAGTCTGTTTTGGACTTTTTTGGTATTGTATCAGACTAGTCCTTCCTGGTTTGCTTTTATTTGGAATTATTTTGCTTTGATACCCAGAGGTGCTGTGACAGAGTCCCAAACCTCATACCTGTCCAAACTTTTTTTTTTGTTACTACTACTCACATGTACTGTATACTTCTTTTTCTTTTATTTCTTCTTTGTTCCTTCTCCAAAAGTTCATGCATAAGTTGTCATCTCTGGAACTTCCTTTTTCTTCTTCTATTTTTCCATGCCACTCCACTTTGTCTCACTTTGGTTTACATGTCTTCCAAATAATCATCCCAAAATTAGAGGGTTGTATTTATGCATATTTTAGAGGTAACTTTCTCTCCTTCAAACAATCTCTTCTGAAAGTTTTCCTCTGAATCCATCTCTGTTTCAGATACAATTTCCTTTTTCTCCAGTGTCAGTTTTTCTTCTGCACCCATATCATCAGAAAAAAACACTTTTGGTAGTGGTTCTGCCATTTCAAATACATTATCAGCAACTTTCATTCCAGTTTCAGCACAAGCTGAATCAGCCATTATTTCTCATTTCTCCACACTTACCTCCATGCATGGAACAGGAATGGGAAGTATGTTGTGTCACACACAAATGCTTCCTCCTCCTACCAAGATTAGGGGAAGTTCCCTGATGCACTGACCAAATTTTCTCTTGTGGTATAAAAACCACCTCAGGTACCCTCTAAAAAAGATGTTACCACCCAAGTGGGACAAACCAAATCAAGGAAAGATAAAAAAAAATAAAATAAGTAGTGGAGCATATTACATACCTATAAAACCAAGGTTCATTTGATAATCTTATACAGAGGAAAAAAAAAACATTTAACATAACCACAGATTGATAATGATAATGATCATTCCTTATCTGAAATTATGGAAAATATGTAAGGCCTCAAAGCTTGCCTGCCATTTCTTTTCAAGACAAACTTTCATTTAGCATGGCATTATATATACAAATGAAAACTGTGCCAAACAGAATTCTTTAAAGCAATGAGTCATTATTAAATTATTACACAGATGTTATAAATTCATCATATTTACTTTAGCAATAAATGTGACATTTTTCAGAAGGAAAATTTATCAGCTGTGACCTAGTTGACATTATGTACACTATGCAGTTTGTACAACTGTGTACCAAGGCCCAGCAATTAGGTTAACATCCCATGCAGAACTATTCATTATGTCATTTTGAACACAGAAGGTACTTTACTGTATATAAAAAGTTATTTTGACAAACCTGTGAGCATCACATTCATATAAATGCTGATGTAGCACTTCTGCATGATTTGACAGGAACATGCTAATCAGATGAAACAGCCGATAGCAATGACAACAGATGCACAGAGTGTCACCAGAGGAGAAAGTAACAGATGAATCAGTAATTTACATGCTTGAGAGAAAGTGTAAATAGAGGACATGGTCTACAACTGGGAAGGGGACACCTGAAGGAGAGACCTGCTGATATAGCTGGAAGGAAACACCTGAAGGAGAGATTGGATGATAAAGTTACTTAATAAAGAATTTTGGACTGAAAGACCTTAGCAGACTTCATATCCTGATTAATGTATGAGGTAGTAGCTGGGTGAAGAGGCTGCTGTAAGTATGGCTAGATAACTCAGAAGTACAAGTCTAAAAATGTGTGGATAAGTGCATGTGCTATGGTGAGGGAATACTTTAGGTGAGAAATAGGATTTGTGAAAAGTCCATCATAACACACACAATTATCAATAAATTCTAGCAAGTTCAAAGCTGTACTACTGCTGTTTTACCAGCGAGAAATTGTCTTGATTTATTAGTATGATTACTGTAATGGGTGTGCTAAATAATGAGACATCAAAACAATAAGTTTACTGGAGCTTGAGAACACTTTATGCAAATTATACAAGAAAGCAATGTGGAGAATAAATAGCAGCAGTGCAGCTGGTCTTTTAAGTAGCTTAATTTTTTTAGTCTTCTCTGGTTTAAACAGGATTGTTGTATTGAGGATAAGACACTTAAGCCATCACAAAAACAGGTAATAAAGTTAATGTCTAGCTGGACTGTGAGCGAGACTCTAGATGTGAGTAAAGGTTACTCTGGTCATCAGATGGACAATAGACTAATCGCAGCTGCCACAATGCATTTTGCTATTATTACAAAATGTTAGACCAGTTACCAGATTTAAAAAAAAAAAAAACACACACACATTTTCATATAAAATGCAGTTACATATGAAAGGTTGGAAGAGGCCAAGAATAGTTAAACATGAATGGGTGGCACAGTGATGTAGGGGTTAGTATGGTCAAATCACAGCAAGAGGTTCTCAGGTTCAATTCTCAGCTAGGATGCCTTCTGTGTGGAGTCTGTATGTCCTTCCTGTGTTTCCATAGATTTCCTCCAGGTGTTCCGGTTTCCTCCCACATTGCAAAGACATGGGTCTGGAGTGTTTCTTCCTGGGCCTCTGCTGAAAATGGGCTCTGTCTCAGTCAGACTTTCTTGGTAAACAAAAGTTACATAAATAAGT